>NW_007728513.1:464931-585182 GCF_000696425.1 Galeopterus variegatus | reverse complement strand
TGTTCTCACTTATTTGTGGGAGCTAAAAATAAATAAATAAATACACAAACAACCTGGGGGTTGTGGAGGGAAGAAGACACAACAATTACAATTCCTTGAAGTTGATACAACAAGCAAACAGAAAGGACATTATTGGGAGGGGGGAGAGGTAGGAGGGAGGGAGGTTTCGGTAATGGGCTACAATAATCAACCACATTGTATATTGACAAAATAAAATAATAAAATAAAATAAAGTTAAAATAAAATAAATAAAATAAGATAAAATAGAAATATTAAACCCCCATGAGGGGAATCAGTGGTAGGCTTTATTTTTCAATCATAGATAATGATAAATGTTAAAATCAGTGGCAAGTAGATTTTCACAAATGGTGAAGAAATCACAATAAACTAGCAAATGTATCTAATTCATTTTAAACTTTAATTTGTAAAGAGAATCTTTTTATTTAGGGAGTAGACAATGATGATTAGTTGAGTCAATAAAGATAATTAAAACTATTTTGCATTTATTGTAGAGGAAGAATACCATTGTTTGTGTGTCCTGTGACTGGGTCATACAGCCCTCAGAAGGGGCTACCTTTTCAGGTAACAGAGTTGTCTTTCCAGGTACTGGAGATAGATTTTTTACGGGCCTATGCACATGTTGTCAAGATGAATGCCTGTGGTTAGGAACTCAGTAAAAAAAAAAAAAAAAAAGGATTTACAGGCAAGGGCTGGCCCGTGGCTCACTTGGGAGATTGTGGTGCTGATAACACCATGGCCACGGGTTCGCATCCCTATATAGGGATGGCTGCTTAGCTTACTTGGGAGAGCGTGGTGCTGACAACAGCAAGTCAAGGGTTAAGATCCCCCTACCGGTCATCTTTAAAAAAAAAAAAAAATTTACAGGCAACTTACATAAAAAGATATTCATATTTATTAGTGTCAGGAAAAGAAATGTAATACCACTTTATTCTCATTTTACTGGCAAACATTTAAAAGAGTAATAACTATTTCTTACCATTTGCTGATAGAAATGTGAATTGCTACAATATTTTGAAAAGCAAACTAGCAAATTCTTAAATTTAAAAATACATATACTCAGGGCTGGCCCGGTGGCGCACTGCTATAGTGCGCCGCTTGGGAAGCACGGAGGCGCTCCCACCGAGGGTTCGGATCCCACATACAGACCGGTTCCCGCTCACTGGCTGAGCGAGGCGCGGGAGCAACACCGAGGGCTGCGATCCCGTTGCCGGTCCTGGTCCGGTACGGGGGCGACACTGAGGGTTGCGATCCGTTGCCGGACACGGAAAAAGACAAAAAAAAAAAAATACATATACTCTTCAACTCAATAATTCCATGGTTGGTTATTATTACTGCTATAATCCCAATGCTTGAAAAATAACCACTAGATGTGAGGACATATGTGAAGTATATCTGCTGCAGAATTGTCCACAGTGGGAAAAAAATTGAAATAAAGTAAATGTCCACCTCCAGGGAAATGGTTGAATTGAATGAAATGGCACATCTACCTCACAAAATATCATGCAGCCATGAAAAACGACTTCATTAGTGCTCCACCAGTTGACTTGAAAGGATTTCCACTACACAGGAATGTTAAGATCAAGTAGAATGATGGATGCAAACACCTACTGCAAACTTTAAAATGCTGAACAAATGTAAGGTTGGGTAATAGTTTGTGCTGATATTTGAAAATGCAATATAAACAAAATGGCACCTTCTGTCTATTCAGGCTTCCAGCTGAGCTTGGTATCTGTGGTCCTTACTGACTGAGGGGTTTTGACAGACCTAGTCAATGCAGTATCTGAGAAGACATGTCATGAAGATCTGTCATCACCAGATCTAGACCAGTGATATCTTATCAACTTTCTTGGGGAATAACAGATTCCTCATAAACTACTTTCCAAAGACCAGACCCTTTTCCTTTTTGGTACAAAAACATCTCGAATATTTATATTTTTGATAAAAATCTTGCTAAAATGTACTATTCACCCTGCCCCTCTTAAGCAGGAGATGTTATAAACATCCATTATTGTAGTGCCAGGTAATATAGTACAGTGCACAGTTTTCACTTTTTCTGTCAGTCTCTTCAAAATCTGGCTGTCTGTTATCACTTCTAGTAACACCTTCCAACCACCCTTTATAAGTGTGCAATTTCTTTTTTTTTTTTTTCTTTTTGTCTTTTTTACTGACCGGTAACGGGATCACAACCCTCGGTGTCACGCCTGTACCGGGGACCGGCAACGGGATCGCAACCCTCGGTGTTGCGCCCGCACCACGCTCAGCCAGTGAGCAGGAACCGGTCTCCACGTGGGATCTGAACCCTCGGTGGGAACGCCGCCGCACTCCCAATCGGCGCACTCTCCAGTGCGCCACCGGGCCGGCCCAAGTGTGCAATTTCTAATCATTTAAATTTTGACTGGAAAACTAGAAAATCAAATTTGTTAAATCACATTAAATCCTAGTCAATATGACTCTAAATAAAGCCCCGAAAATAAAGGATGTGGATTTTGGATTGCTACTGTGCTCTCAGGGGCCTTTCCTGAAAACTTACAGAGCGCCGCCTTCCAGATAGGTGAGGGTGCCATTACTGCAAAGTCACTCCTAGCACCTGAATATAGGTGCTGATCTGAACTAGAGGCTTGCCCAGAGATAGGACACATACCATGACTCAAAATGATCTACAAACACAGATTGCAACTCAGCTACTACAATCTCTCAAAGGGCAACAGTTGAGCAGTATTGCTGACAATGTAAATCAACAAAAGAGAAGTAGCTGCATGAAGAATATTGCTGTTTAGGTTGTCCCATACCAAAGAAGTGTGATTATTTTGGCTCAAGTGCATTCACTCATGTGACTAATATGTATGGAGTGCCTATGTCTTGCCAGCCATCATATTAAAACTTATCTTTAATGGAGAACAAGACACGGTTCTTCCCTAAAACAATTTATGGTCTACAAAAGAGTTTCCTAATGGCATTCCTAAACTATTGTAGTTTTTGCCATATTACAATGCCATCTGTACTCTTACCTGATATTTTAATTGACTATCCAATTAATTCTGTTTTTCCCAAAAAACAAATACGTACCAAAATAAAAGCTGGTTTCTCTGTTAACCACCTAAATCACTTGGAGTATCATTAAGCCATGACACTTTGGAAACACCAATCTGGTGGGATCACATTACTGATCCTACATTACTTTCATACTACTATGAAAGCCCAAATACTAGAATCCCATACAGAGCTGATCACCTCACCAAGCTGACCCTCTACTTCAAAGGGCTTGCAGGTACAGGAGATGAGAACTAACTGCAGAGAAACACTTGGATTCATACTCGCACTATGGAGATGACCATGCCCAAAGATGCTGAAGAATATGTGTAATTTATTGATAAGCTGGTAACTACTAAGGATAAGGAGGACTGATGGGAAGCCTCGGACAAGTGGCTACAGAAGATGAACAAAGGGAATAATATATTTAGAATGATACAGACAAAGAGAAAGCCATACCTTAACAAACTGATCTCAATGCTTAATTGTTGTATTTCTAACAAGTTAGAGAAAATATTTGTCTGCAGTCATTTCGACATTAGTCAACAAACTGACCTCCTGAAGTAAATAAAGCGATGACTAAACAACTCTTTGTGGCAGAGAGGAGATATTAGGGAGACCATAAACTATTCACAGGTGCAAAACTTCCTCTTCTTGGACCTCAAAAGTTCTAGTAAAGAGAGGGATGCATTAGCTAGAGTTAGGCTCAGTTTGAATATGTGTGAAAGGTCATCTTAAGGACAACCAAAGACTGGCCTCTGCCCTTTGGTGACAGAAACAAACAATGAGATACCTAGCCATCCCGAGGCAAGTCAGTCATGCCTATTGGTAGCTGGAAGCCATGCAGAAATAAGGATTTCAGATAATGAAGTAAGAGTGGATGAGATGGAAAAAGAGGCCAGGTGAAAAGATATAATTTAATAGGGATAAATGTAAGGCTTGCATCCAGTCACAAAAATTAGCAGCACAAATATGAGATGTCAGCCAAGGTGTAAGGAAGATGTAGTCAAACAGTAGCACATGCAAGCAAGGCTTTACCTCAAAGAATCAAAAATATGAGGAGGCTGAGAAAAGGACAAAACTAATGTGAGGATCTGTTGCAGGTCATAAGAAGGGAAACGATGAAATAGAGATGATGGGTGTGAAGGGCAGAAGAGAAGATGTGCAGAACTGCCATGCTACATCCGAGGAAAGAGACAGACATGGGCCCCTCTGTGCAAACAGAGGTCAAACAAGAGAACACTGGCTCCAGGTAGTGATGTCAGAGACTCTCGGAGAGAGGAGAGAGGGTGAGAAGTAGGAAGGGGGTTGCTTGAATGGAAGACACCAGCTCTAAAGTTGGGTCTTTCTCCTGGCTTCAAGGGAACGGCTCTCATAATCACCCTGGGGAATGAACTATTGGATACTAAGGGTTGAGTGAGTACCCCCAGTCTCTCTCCAGTCTCTCTCCAATGTTACAAGGGACTATGGCAATCTTAGGCCTTATCACCAGAGGCACAATGTTTAGATCAAAGGAAGAAATAGCCAGCGGTATTCGGGGTAAGAAACTTCAACTCTGGTTTTCCATTCTGAGCACCACACTTTAGAAGGGCATACATTATCAGAGGGACCTGACTTACATGGAGATCCTACACCATGCTGGCTGAAAGGAGGCTGTAATTCCCGGTTGAGACATCTATAAACATCCATAGCATCTCCAGGATTAAGAGCAGAAACTCCAACTAGAGGCTACCCAGTGGTCACTGTTTAGTGTGAGCTCAACACACCATGTATTTGTTTCAGAAATATTCTCTGAGATAGCTCTCAGGAATGAGTTATATTGGCTAAATAGGTATACCTAATAATGAGGAAATTCGTTTCTTTGAAATTTTTAACTCATTAGGCTACTTGGAGAGATCAGACCATAAATTTTAGCTATCATTAATAAAAAGACGCAAGAAATCAGCTAATGACAACATAAGCAAGGTGCTGAAACAAGATCTTTGATAAAGGCCATGCAACAGGCCATGTATCTAGACACGAGCAAACCAGAGTTCATGTGCCATGATAGATAATGTCCCCCACACTGGATTGTCAATACATTAATTAAGAGAGTTGCAAATATATGACTCAATCAAGACAAGAGAATTTCTAAAGTGAAAGGTTAAAATATAAAATACTCTTTCTGATCAGCAGAAGGAATTCCAACCCAAGTTCACTGTTTTTTAAACAAATTCCCAAGGTCTGAGAAAATCTAAGGGAATATATCACTTCAAATAAGAATGATAAATTACATTTAAACTACACTGGTTTCGGGCTGGCCCGTGGCTCACTCGGGAGAGTGTGGTGCTGATAACACCAAGGCCACGGGTTCGAATCCCATATAGGGATGGCCGGTTGCTCACTGGGTGAGCGTGGTGCTGACAACACCAAGTCAAGGGTTAAGATCCCCTTACCGGTCATCTTTTTAAAATAAAAATAAAAAAAAAAAAATAAACTACACTGGTTTCATTTACACAATAGATCTGGGACCCTCAGTGCCTTAACATGAGCCCATTTAGAATCAGTTCAAGCCATAGTTTGAACTCACACCTGCGTTTTGCCTCCCTTTAAAAAGTTAGCTCAGTGCTGGCCCTGTGGCTTAGCTTGTTAAAGTGTCTGTCTTGTAGTAAAAAGTCAGCTCAGCTAAAGCCACAAACTATGAATCTTTAGAGTCAAATCAGAAATAGTCTGGAAACAGGTCATCAGAGCCCTCACTTCTTTTGCTGTTAAGTCATCTTATATAGTCCAGCTGTGGCCAGGGACAAAGTGTAGTATTATCAGCACTTCCATTAGTATGGTTACTGGATCATATTAACCTTCATGCATTCTAAAAATATAAAGCCTTTGATAGTCTTTAGCAAATTCAGGCCCAACATGCTTCCAGTAAAGAGAGAAAAAAAAAGAAAGTGAAATATACAAAGTACTCAAGGTGCCTGCAAAGAAAGCTGCAATAACATGGGATAAGATCCCATTAAATCAAAAATGGATTATTCTAACGAGCATGCTATTAAAAGCAAATATTATATGCTATGGCTTAGCTATCACAATGTTCTTTAAATAAAAATATGAGAAAGCCCCAAATTGGCTAACTGAAAGTCAGTCTCTCTGGTCCTCAATGCTAAGCTAAAATAGAGTCAAGGGAACATTATCTGTCAACAACATACTAATTTCAAAACTATTTTTACTTCTTATATGGAGATATTTTATAAAGATGGAACAGATAATCTCAAGTAATCAAAAGATAAAGAATTGGAACATCACCCACACCTTCAATGTCTCACTACCACTGTGGGTGTGCAGCTGCTGTTTCCTTGTCCTTCTCCCTGAAAAAAACCCTCTGTAGACAGAAAAGATATGGGAGGTATAGGACACACTTGGAAAAAAGAGGCTGAGGAAGAGAAAAGCAATCAACTGCTTAATAAGCTTTTGAATTTGAGCATATTTTCTCAACTGAGTCCACTAGAACATTATTTCCAAGAGACAGTACATGTTAGAAGAGTTCTATGATCAAAAAATTTGTGACAATTTGCATATTGTCTCCGTCTTGGACTGTCACAATGAAGATGAGTATATAAAAGATTCTAATATATCCTAGAATAAACCAGCCTACCTAACTTGCTTTAAGTAAGCATTTCCAAACTCATTTGACTCAAAAAAAGATTTTTTTACAAAATAGATATTAAAATCCCAAGAGACTTATGTTTTATGGAGCACATTTTAGGAAATGGTGCTTTAGGGAAACTAATTCTAGAGGCAGACCCCTGGGTAGGTCACACCTGCCTACTGACAGCTCCTCCTCCCTTTTTTTTTTTTTTTTGGTCTTTTGTCTTTTTCCGTGTCCGGCAACGGGATCGCAACCCTCGGTGTCGCTCCCGCGCCTCGCTCAGCCAGTGAGCGGGAATCGGTCTGTATGTGGGATCCGAACCCTCGGGCGGGAGCGCCGCCGCAGCGGCGCACTATCCAGTGCGCCACCGGGCCGGCCCCTCCTCCTCCCTTTTAAAAGACTCAAATAATCAACCAACTTTATCTTGCCTGAAATATTTAATTCTGTTTATCACCTGAAATTCCGATTATATTGTTTCTAATAAGCATGACAGAGTGCTTTACAGTTTTCAAAAGCACTTTCATTTACACACACACACACACTTTCTTCCTTCAAGCTATAAAATAAGAGGTATAGTCAAGACTAAAATCCCAAATTGGCTAATGCTAGTCTAGTATCCTTTCTTCTAGAGAAAGGGTTTTCATGGGCTGAACTGTGGAATCTCAGAGATTCCTAACGTAAGTCCATGGAGAAATAGCTTCACGGAAGAAGTGGGTTTGAAAACACATTAGACCCTGGATAAGCAGAAAGGATCAGGAAGGGAGTCCCACAAGCAGAGGTAGCTTTGCCATTAATTGATGAGGTGTCTTGAGAAAGTCTACAAAACTCTCCTAGATTCTCCTTGGTTGCAAAATAAAGACGGTTGGACTAGGTCATGCCTAAGGTTAAGTCCAGCTTTTGTGTACTATAAGTGTCAAAGAACAAACACTTTTTGATACTCTGAACGGCCAAACCTAAATTTCTTTCTTATTCAAATGAGTGTCCTTAACTAAGTAGAAAAGGAAAACAGTGTAAAGTGCCCTCCGGTGGACAGTTGGATATGCCAAAGGATGGTACAAGTGCTTCCCATCTGGGCCACCTCTCAAACAATCAGCATTCATTCAATAACTCACTCATTCATTTATTTAAAAATAAATAATTAATGTGTGCCCACTATGAGTCAAATATTGAGTATACAGTAGCTAACCTGAAAGACACACAGTCATTGCCCTCATAAATTTTATAGCCTAACAGAATACATGGACATTAAACAAAGCATTATTTCATTACAATGGTACTTAATGCCACAAAGGAATGGTAGATGTGTATTATGATACCGATCTATCGGGGAGCTGTAAGCTCCACTGAAGAAAGGATTTCTAAAAATATCACAATTAAGCTGAGGCCTGAGGAAAAGTGGGTATTGGCCAGGCAACAGTATGTATAATGATCCTGAGAAATGGAGAAAAAGGCCAGTTGTGGCTGGCTCAAGCTGGGGAAGGGAGAAGGAAGAGCTAATGCAGAAGTACACAGTACACGAAAGGTCATTTAGGCAATTTTCAGGATTTTGACCTTTATCCTAAGGGCAGTAGAACATAACCAAAAGGTTTAAAGGAGGGGAATGAAATGATTTAAATTATGATTTTAAAAGATCACTCTGGTTGCTATGTAAAGAATGAATTGGAGATGGGATAAGCTGAGTTGGGGAGACAAACAAGGAAGCTATTGTAGATGAGATGACTCAGGTGAGACGACTCTCAATGTTTAGTATCCTCAACAGATTTCCATGATTGCTTCCAGTCCTTGCTCTCCCATATAGCATCCTAATTTATTCTATACATTATTGAGTGCCTGCTGTGTGCCAAGCACTCCCATTCAGACCCCTGGGCACAGGTGGCAGAGTCGAGATCATGGAAGCTCTGTAAGGAACTACCAGTAGAAGCCCCTTCCACCTGTATTCACCCTCCCATGGCTAGACATGCCACAGAAAATGTCAGTGTGTAGTTGGCCCACTCCAACAAGGGGGCCCTAATCACAGCTATAGCAGAGTTCAGAAGTCTACTCTAACAGCCTGGGCTACTTTGTTCCTGTAAATTTGAACAGCACAGGTTAAATAAGTAGGATGTTCTCCCTATAATGAGCTAAGTGATTATAGAGGATAAATGCAGTGGCCCGCCCCCTCAACTATTGTTATTCTGCAATTGATTCTTTTACTGCAGACTTGAAGGCTATGCATTAAAATACCTTTGTGTTCTAAAGTTGATTGTGATGATGATTGCACAATTATGTAAATATACTAAAAAACATTTAATTTTATACTTCAAGTAGGAGAATTGTATGGTATGTGAATACCATAAAACGGCTCAATAAAGCTGTTACAAATAAAACAAAACATCTCTTCCATAAAGATCATTATATTATGGATGAGTGAAATGACAGCAAGAAGAAAGTACCAAACCTACAGAGTCAACTGTCTCTGTAAATGCTGCATATTGACATATTTTATATTCAGAGGCAAGCCAAAAAAGTCTCTAAGATGATGATAAGAAATCAAATCTATAAAGGCTGTATTTCCCCCATAAACCACCCCGTATAAAATTTTAGCCAAATAGTAACAATAATAAATATATAAACTCTCAAAAGAGTGGTTTTTGAGAAAAATTGGTTGCATACAAAAGAAGAAAAGGATCAATTTATTCTTCATGTAATTCCCACAGTTTATGCAGAAAAGGTGTAACTTGAGAGCATACACCTCATATAGCTCAGGACTTCCATGGTTCCAGACATTTAATAAATTGACCTTAATAAAAAATAAGGCCAGGCATTACTGCTGTGCATGTTGCCTCCTCCAACTCTCCTCAAGGGGTAAACACTGAAAGGGATAAGGGCTGCAAACAGGAAGCAAGGGGCCCTTAAAATGCAATCTATAGTTTAAAAAAATTCACTGAACCTACGTTTGTAATGATGCAGACAGCAAAGCAGACTCCTTAGAGTAGAAAGTAATAAAGGTTGATGCTATTTAAAATAGTCAAGGTCTCAGTTTAAAGGCAATTCTAGGCTCACCTCAGAGGAAAGAGAGAATGATTGATTGTAGCACCTTGGAATTTCAATAGCAAGGAAAAGGGATTGTGGACACAGGTGGACATGTGCCCCTGACTTTCAGCACAGCAAGTTTCAGAACCTTTGCAATGAGACTACTGCTAAAAACCTGGAGGGGTTATCCAGGAAAGAAGGAGTGCCTAATGATAGAAATTCTCTGTAGACAATCATTTTTTTCTGAGAAGAAAAGGGTATGACTTAGGAAATACTGATGTGCTTATAATGAGAGCTTTCTGGAAAGCTCAATTTAAGCTTTGGGAGAAAGATGAATAAAAATAAAACTATGAATAAACATAAAAACACATCTACAAAGGGTGCAGTTAACAGAGGCTTAAAATGCAAGAGACAACAAAATAAGGTATTGTTGGCTAGGCCACGTTCAAAGTAAGAAGAAAACGAAAGGTGACAGAGTGACAGTTTGGGGGAAGGGAGTATAATGTTCCCAGATGAACCATGAAAAAGGAGCCCAACTCAAGATGGACACTGGCTTCCAACTCTCATAGTAAAGAAAACAGTCTCCATATTCGTCAGGGCAAACAAAGAACACAAAGATGGAGCTGGGCCCTGAGGGGAGACAAGGGAGAGTAGGGACCCTGCCACTTTTAATGATTTTCAAGGCTCCCATTCAGATGACTTTCATCCCAGGGCACTGAAGGAACGGACAAGTCCCTTTTTGATACTATGTTGTCACCACAGCAACAGTCCCCACCTCACAGGTGTACAATATGTTACATTGCACATGCCGATTTCTTGTATATCTCTTCTGGCCTTCTCAACAATCTTGTGGGATAAGCAAAGCTATTACTACTGCCTTCATTGTACACTGAAGCTCAGAATTTAAGTGACTCTCCCAAGGTCACATAACCCACGGAGAGCAGGACCACACCTACACCCAGGCCATCTGACTCTGGGCCAGTGATCTTTTCACTAACCAGCATTACCTTTTTGCTATGTCTTCAGCAGAGCAACTGATAAAATTCAAGCTATGTAATATTAACAACATCAATATTAAGCATATTTATAGCTAGACTAATACTGCTAACCAGCAAGTGCTGGTTAGATATCTGCCCAACTGCCCTAGGGCTCTGGCTTTTCAGTCCTCAAATCTCATTAAATCTTTAGACCATCTGCAGGAGAAAGTTACAGATGAGGCTCCTGGCATTAAGGAATGAGGATCCCTGCTTGGGGTCACCAGTGACTGGTGCAGCAAAGGTTTAAAGGCATTGGAATCTGTTCTAGCTTCATACTCTTTCCAATACAACTGGCTGCTACCCTAAATGTTTATCAAGGACTACTCTAAGACGTGGGAGGTATGGTTAAACCAAACACAGTGAGCAGAAAACAGTCAATGGCATTCCTGAGCCCTGAGAAGTATTTTCATAGCCTACAATCCTGCTAACAAAAGCAAAGCCATTTCTCTCTTTTTTTACCTAGCTCTAAATCTTGTGTGAAGAAATACTGAGGGCCTGAGTCTAGCAGTAGGGGTGAGTAGGGGTAGGTAACAAAATAAACAGTATCTGAATTTACTGTGATTCTTAAAGGGGCTCAAAGACTACCATAATCCCTGGGGCAAGCATACCTCTCCTCCTAAGGAACAGGCTGGGAGGTTGGGAGGGTGGAGGCAAACGGGAGGTAGGAGGATGGGGAAATGGCACCCTCCTCTAGGTTCTCTTTTATCATCTCCAGGATCCACCTCCTGTACAGTCACTAGTTCCAGCTTCAGAGGAATACAAAGAAAACGACTTCCACACAGATGAGAACCCAAGGCTCTTCAGGTTAGGTTTATTGCCTGGGTTCACCAGATGGATGCACAGCAGTCTCAGTGTAATGGAATCTAGTATATTAGACTCCCAGTATACAGGCACAAGCAAGTCCACCAGCAACAGCGACAGTAGCTAAGAGAACCCTCCAAGTAGCACCATATGCTAATTCAACAAAGGTTTATCAAGCACCTATGACTAAATTAAGCAGTGGGTAAGCACTAGGGATCAGGAAGATAAAGAGATGGATACCATGCCTATCTATAAGGAGCTTACAGTCTTTTAGTGGGATTACTGTTACAAACAGGGGAACTCGGGTTGCTACGGGTACTTGAAAACCAGGAATGGAGCTGAATCTTTATCACCCCTCTGAGTCTCCATTAATTCAGAATGTTTTGAAATTCTGGAAAAAAAAAATTTATTTTAACTAAGAACAGACAAACCACTTACTCTTTAGGAATCTAGTGATGTAGCAAATAGAATGTTTATTCTAAACACTGGATTTTGTAATTTGATCAGATACATTTTTTAAATAAAATATAATCTTGCTAAATAAGAAAAACGCATCGCCAATTGAAATTTCTACCTCCTAAGAAAATTGTCTGCTACAAAAAATTAGTCAAAGTCAACTGTAGAGAGTATAGGTGAAAGTTCATAATAGAACATATTTACTACTTTATTAATTCCAGGGCAGTGTATGCCCCAAGAACATCCTCTAACTGGAAGCATTAATAGCCACTGTACAATTGCATAGGCAGGTGTTCAAGACTCAGTGCTATTCTCTTACTAGCTCTTTTCATCTAAAAATATAGGTCCTAAAGTAGCTCCTACCACCTTCCATTCCCTAAAGCTTCCAAACAGTGGCAGAGCTGGGATTGAAGGGATTTAAACCCATGTCTGTCCAGAAAACCAACTGAGCACACCAACTCCCTACAACTCCACCCCTCTTTCAGATCAGAGGCAATACACTCAATGTCTCTGGAGGCCAGCCAGGTAACACCAATGAGCAAAGTGGCAAGTAATGTATATGCATATATGGCATGTACAGTAGAAATAGAAGCAGTTGGAGAGGAGACTAAAGGGGACTGCAGCTATTTGGCTCCAATGATTGCTACCATGTGTGATCTTGCAGTTTTAAAGAGACAAGAAATTCAACATTTTATGTATACTCCTGAACATTTACATGTTAACTCAAGTTTGTTTGAAGAACACTGTGTAGGTCAAACATGTCACCAGCCCTCAACCTTTGTTAATGCACTGTTAGCACCATCTTTTGAAAAGCACTGGTTTGGTATTCTAAATTCTGTAGGGTTATTTTCATTAAGTGTAACATCACTCTGGGGATGGGTGAGGCAGAAGGTTCATTAATGCCTTAAATATCAAGGGTGCTCTCTTTTTCAGGCAGCCTAGATGGACTTATGCCAGGCAATGTAGATCCGCCCCCCAATCAGTGCAGGACCCCTCAAAGGAGACTGGTCAGGAATGCAGAATTGCGTGGGATGCAGTTTGATGAAAAAACTCAGGCCCAGATCAGAGTTTCTACACAACTCAGGTACACCAGGTCTATGGAGAGCCAGAAGTACCTATAAGGTCAACCATTAAACCCTGAGCTGCACAAAAGCCTTCCCTAGAGAAACAGCAGCAAAGCAGCAATTTAGCTCAACCACAGAGCTCAAGTACTGGTTCCCACAGGAAGTCCCCCCGTTTGAGAAGTAAGCAAAGGACAAAAAATTAGTTCTGGCCCAGGCACACCACCAGCACCTTGGGGCCTGCCCGGTGACCTGAGGCATGGAGAATGGGACAGGACCCCCCTACCACAACCAGGCACACTGTGCCAGTGCCTCGGAGCTCACCCGTGGACCTGGGGCATAGATAAGGGGACTGGACCCCCCCTTCCAAAACCAGACACACTGTGTCAGCACCTCAGGGCCCACCCAGGTCCCGAGACATGGAGAAGGGGACCAGACCCCCCTCCCACATCCAAGCACACTGCGCCAGTGCTCAGGGACCCAAGGCATGGAGAAGCGAACTGGACCCCCCTCCCACAACCAGCCACACTGCCAGCACCAAGGAGCATGCCAAAAACATCACCTCCATGTGGGTGGCCCACCACAGCCACCACAATAACCATGGCCACTGTGAAAGCAGCTAGATGCCACTACCACCATGCAGATGGTCCACCAGCCATTGGAATGCATTGACACAAGGAGAGTCACAGCAGAGACAAAGAAAAGACGAGGATGTCTCTCTCCACAAAGCCCATTTCAGAGTGACAGAAGAAGCATCTGTTCTATGATAATATTGGGGGACCTGATCCCCCCTCTCAGCATTGGACAGATCATCTAGGCAACAAATCAACAGAGTAACAACCATTATTCTTTCAGAAGGAGAGAAGAAATCTAGGGTAATTAGAGGAGGGGGAGGAAGAGGGAGATGGGGAGAGATTGGACAAGGGGCATAAAGAATAATTACTTTAAAGAGACAAGAAATTCAACATTTTATGTATACTCCTGAACATTTACATGTTAACTCAAGTTTGTTTGAAGAACACTGTGTAGGTCAAACATGTCACCAGCCCTCAACCTTTGTTAATGCACTGTTAGCACCATCTTTTGAAAAGCACTGGTTTGGTATTCTAAATTCTGTAGGGTTATTTTCATTAAGTGTAACATCACTCTGAAAAAAAAAAAAAAAGAAGGTTCATTAATGCCTTAAATATCAAGGGTGCTCTCTTTTTCAGGCAGCCTAGATGGACTCATGGACTTATGCCAGGCAAGGTAGAGCGGCTCACTTATGATCACAACGTACTTTTCTTCCCAGGGGTCCACAGAACAAACTTCATTTCTTTCCCATAGCAATTTCCACCCTGAGATGCTTACCCGTTTGTCAATGTCATTGTGTTGGAGCTGCACAAAGCGAGCGCTGATGGCTGCAATGTAACTCTGTTGATTGGAGAATGCCACACGGCCAGCACCTTTGGGGTACTTCAGCTCTGGATCCGTATCAATGCCAGCATAGCAGACACCACCATACAAACGGTCCATGATCATTGCCAATTCAACTGCAAGAAAATAAACATGGATATGTATAAATGTTTGGAAGGTACTCTTGCCCAGAAGAAAGACGAATTATTTAAAGATCATGCAGTGAAATTAAAAAAAGGAAAACCCATGTTAAGTATCATGAAGAATGTCCACACCAGTCTTACAACTCAAATAGGGAGCTCCTCATAGGATATTTAAAAATGAAATGGAAAAAAAATGAAGAATTGATACACATACATATAAAAATTTATATAATCAGAACTTTAGCAATAGTATAGAAGGAATGATTTGTCAGTAATCCTGTTCTAATTTCTAACTGCTTAATCCACTGGAATGAACCCTGGATAGGCAAAGCATTTCATGATGCCCTAACAAGCTAATAAGAAACAGTCCTACTTACTGACCTCTAAGACCAAAAGCAATTACTAATGTCACACTGCTATATTAATACTAAGCTACAGAAAGGATTAACTCCTTGTTTTAAATACAGACAATATGTTTCCAGCCTTAAAGTAAATCTTTACAATCAAACATATATATATATTCTATCTCAACTGAGAAATTTCCACACTAACCTCTCACATTGAATTCTAAATAATAATACTAGTAATAGTAATAGCAGCAATGAACATTTACTGAGCACTGACAATGTGCAAGCTCTAAGCTGCTACACAAGCAATAAAAACATACCCATCCTGCACCTTGCTATACATCCAAAGGTCTGGTCTGTACTCCTTGCCATGTTTCTTCTAAATATGCCTTTAAATTGGTATATTTACAAAACGCTTTTAGAGAAGGCATATGGAAATTGGACCATGCCAAAGGCCTGATATACTAAAATGATCCCCACCATAAAGATACCATGGAGAGACATGTAGCACTTACCTGCATCCCAGATTGCCTTACGTAATTGTTTACTTGATACTGGACAGCACCTCCTCCAGGCATGACCATTTCTTTCAGGCCACTCACATAGTATAAGTCCAATAGACTCAGCCCTATCCCTGTGAATGACCCAAGAACCTGTTTCCTTCAAACACCTAAATATGGTATTTGGAAAGGAGAAGGCGGGGAAGATAGAAAATAACCTGGGCCACAGCTAATGTGAAAAGACTATCACACAGTAGAGCTCCATGGGAATCAATATCTGGGGAAAAGGAAAGCACTACAACCAGGTGGAGTGGGGGAAGAGTTTTGAGTAGATACAAGGGCTGAAGGGGCTGAATGAAGTAAGAACCCCAACAGATTTCTACAAACAGAAAGAAAGCCAAGTTCTTGTAATACAAAACTGCTGAGGCCGTAAGAAAAACTGTTGACATGTCAGAAAGGCTATCTTTCTATCTAACTTCTTCAAAACTTCTTTCCATAACAGACTGCCTAATATTGGTGATTGTTTTCTAAGTGCCTATTTTTAATAGGAAGAATGAACTGCAACCAAGAGGAAATTTTCAGAAGGTGAGAAAACAAGCTAGCAATAACTAAGCCCAAGAGTAAGTGCTACTAAAGATAAAGTGCATTTAAAGCCATCTTAATTATCATTATGGTCAGAATTATTGAGTCATATTAGACAAGGGAGCACTGCTCATTAGAGCTAAGTGGACTCTGACTGCAGTCTCGGGGCAGGATCCAGAAATCACATTCATTCAGATGCAACAAGAATGATGTACACACCCTGAATATCAGAGTCCTGGGGTTTTGTAACACTTCATCTCAACAATCTCTGATGGTTTGAGGATCTTCTCATATGGCTAATGTTATTCCAGTAACAGAGACCAAGAAAATGAAGTCAGCATTAATTGTTAATTGAAGTCATTAATGAACTTCCCTTACTGGTTGAATGGGCTTAATAAATAAGTTACCACAGGACTCTGAAAATTAAATACTAGTTTTCCAAAGACCAGGCTTCCTCTGGAATGGAATAAGATAGGGAACACTCTCTAAGCCTGGTGAGTGGCCAGGAAAAGAATGCCGGCAAAGGAACACTTGTCTTCCACCATAGGAAGGACTCAAGAAAGCGTCTGATTTAGAAAGAAAGCATACCAGTTGTAAGCTTGAAGCTCCAGCTGAGGAGAAGAGTTACTGGAACCACAAGTTCTTTACTCTGTAGCAGTCTCCAAAGGAATCTTAGTGATCCTTTGATGCCAGAGAAGGTGCCTCCACAAGTACATTCTATGACTTTGTGAATCTGTCTGCTGGAAAATCATCCTCATGTGCCAAAGATTAGATCATGACTGCTGTTGCTGGGAGTTAAGTACTTTTGATAAGAAGCAGAAACCCTCACCCACTTACGCTTTTAGGAAAACTAATTATAAATAAATCGTTTCCATTTGTGAGCTTATATATAGTCATTTTCTTGGCCACCAAAAAGTCTGTAGACATTTGAGCCAATAAGGTCTCACTCGAGTGAAGGGCAATTTGTTGAGAAGCTAGAAGAAACCAAGATGACTAAAGAAAGAGTTTTTTGGAGGAGACATTGAAGATTTCCCATCTCTCTCTCTCTACCCTAATCCTAATCTACACTTTAACTACAGAAAGTCTAATACTATGATCATCTTTAAAGAGAAGTAAATAATAGTCAAACAACTGCTGTTTGTATTTGGTCTTTTACTCAACCAGTAAGTCTTCACTCAGCACACTTCCTGCAGGCTGAACTGCTATTAGACTCAAACACCACAGGGATGTCACCTAAGTATCAAACAGAGTTTCTAATTATTGAGAAAAATAACTACTTTTTCAATAAGTAACCACTTTTGTCAATAATTTTAATGCTTTAAAAACAGCATACAAAAATAACTAATTTAATTCATCTACTATTAACATAGGTGACTACCAGAAACACAGAGCAAGCCTTCCTGAAGTCCTATAAATTTCCAATCTGAGATTGTTCTTTTTTATATAGAAGATATATAAATGTATGACTACTTTCAGAGACTAGGTTTTTAAAACTTATTTAGAGTGAGTATCATTATTCATATGGGATAGTCCCATACAAGTTTTCTTCTTCTGATGGGAGGGAAGTGGTGATAGAAAGAGGGACTATCAATTTGACCACCTGGAGGGAGGAGAGAAAAATAGAGTAAAAGCAGTAAAGGTCTGGCAAGAGCCAACCGAAAATTTCATGGGTTCATCTGTACCTTGTGATTTCAACCCTGCTCATAAAATCTGACCCCTTGATCAAGCATGTGTCTTAATCGGAGAATGTAGTAAAGCCACGTACTAAGTCAATGATAGTGAATCCTCATTCTAAATCATCCTCTGTAGAGGCAGGGACAGAGTACCTCTCAGGAGCATGTTCTTAACATTTAACCCAAGGAAGATAAGGGTACAAGAGCAGGGCGTACAGGTGAAGGATTCTGGAGTTCACAGAGAAGTGACAGCAGGCAGAGAGTCTACAAGGATGTCAGGACTCTCCAAAATGACTTTTTCCCCCCTTCTCATCCGGTGTTCACAGGGTCAGTCTGGTCACCACATAGGTGGAAAATTAGTGGGTCTGGTAGCTATGTCCAGGGTATACTGTACTTTGGACAAGATGCTCTGTGCTCCTAAGACAAAAGTCGTCTCATGAACAACTTCCATGGTAGCAGCAACACTACTATATGAGTCTAATCCACATGCTGGCTCTTGTGATAAGCTTCATGGTGTCACAGACTGGAGAGGGAAACAAGAACACTGCAGCTGTGTGGAGCACACAGTAGACCCACGAATTCCTCTGGGTTGTGGTGACTATGTCTCTCAGATTGAATCTAAACCTCAACGATGGTTCCTTGGATGTGCTCCTGATTCTTCAGAGAGATCTGAAAGGGACCTTAGTTCATCAGAGAGGAAACCATGATGACCCCCCACCCTGCTTCACCTCAGGGTCCTGTTCCTATTATTTAATTACATTCAAAGCCAGCCCTAAGGCAATGGCTAAATCTGAGAGAGCCAAGTGAGACAGAGCAGGAATGAGGATTTCCAAGGGAAATAATCAACTCATTCATCTTTACAGATTTTATACTGTGTATCTAGAAGCCACATTTCTTCTCTTTGGAAATACGAGAGTACTTCAAAAAGTTCGTGGAAAGATTTGTCTTATCTTTCAATTCTATTTTTCCATGAACTTTTTTTGAAGTACTCTTATAGAATTAAAAGATAATACAAATCTTCCCATGAACTTTTTGAAGTACCTCACAGGGGAGAAACAGACAGGAAAGAGGCATAAGGCACCTCAGGATAAAAAAAAAAAGAGGTCTGGATTTCTGCAAGAAAGGGAGATTTAACTTGATGGTGGACTTTCTATAGTTCAGCATGATTGCCAAGTTGGTTTGCAAGAGCAGTTCACATATCTCAAGTGGAAGAAAGGTACTCATAAGCTTCCACTCTGCATCAGATATTAAGAAGGTAAAAATATTTTCAAATAGATGGTATTAACAGCCAGCTAAATCAGACAGACAGAGTACTTGATTAAATCAAACTGGTACCAAGTTGACTGTTACTAACATCTCAAACCTCAGCTTGTAGCTTCATTCTGTGCAAAGATCCCCGAACTTGGAAATCTGTAGATTTAAGTATGAATCTTGGGCTTTTTACTTATTGTGGTCTTAGACCAATTATTCCATCTGAACTCTACTTCCTCATCTCTAAAATACAGTCTATCACTTACAACTGCACAGGGTTATCATGAGGATTAAACAGACATGAGAGCTCTGAGAATACTGCTCAGCACAGTGTACTCAAATGTTTAGTTTTGTCCAGGAGTAGTCTTCCCCCCTACTCATAAATCTTTGTTTAACATTATGTTGGTCTAGTTTCTGCTTGATAAGCACCAGTTCATCCCAGTCTTACTTTGGCTTTATGCTAACGTTACTCAACCTGCCACTGATAATAGCAAAGTTTGACATCAGCTGTGGGTGAGGGTTTGCTTTTTGGGGGGTGGGAGAACAAAACACACACTAACATTAGAAAATTCTTAGCCCCAATTCAGTTATCAAGTCAGTATGCCAAATCTGTAGTTTATCTAGGACAACTCATACTGAACTTGGGACTTGAGGAGAAAAAATCCACTGTTGAGAAACTTAATATAGGATGATTTCTGCCTGCTACCACTTCACAGAACAAAAAGAAAGGATATGGTTACAATACTCCTATTTCCTAAATCACAAATCAGGATGTGATTCCTATACATGTGAACTACCATAAAGTTTGTAAAGAATGTCTGAAATAAATGATCTTAGAAAAAGTCAGGATGTATGTTCTCTAAATATATGCCACATATCACTGAATATTTACCTTAAAAGTTTTTACCCCCTACAGAAAAGCCATCTGCATAACAGTCAGAGTAGGGAAGGGAAGTTAGAGAAGGAAATTTCAGGATGCATCACAGAATATTAGTAGGGGAGAACAAGAAAGAAAGGAAAGAATTATCAGAGCAATAGTTAGGAAAGACAGGAGACCCAAAGTAGGCTTCAGGGGCTCAGATGAGCAATCTCTCAAGACTGATTTGTTCTGCAAGGCCTAGTCTGATAAACTGTCAGAAGGAAATTATAAAGTGGAAGAACAACTCACATGCCTCTAATAAGAGAGAAGGACTGGGAGTTTTTCAAGCTTGATCACGGTTGGGAGAGGATGGATCCCAAAACCTGGTCACTGAGGCAGTCCTCAAATCATATGCCTAAGTCAAGAAGTTGGGGTCTGAGAAATACTCATGTGAATAAACTGGAGGAGAGTATTGGGACCAGACACTTCATTCTTCACTTTTTCCTGATGGTCTCATCATAACCCCCAAGCCTGGCACCTATTTCCGGCCAAGTGAAGAGGCGTGCATTCTGAAGAGGTCTTAATGCCACAGGGATATGCAACAGGGCTATTTCTGTATGGAGATTCAGGAAGACGCATTGCTCATATTATCTGAATGAAGAGTGGAAATATGATGTTGTACTTCCAGGTAGTAGAAGGTGGAGAACCAGACAAAATGCCCATTTCCCTATACTGACTCTCTGAAGAATATGCAAGCTTTAGCCACATGGTGGCATGGTGAGCCTACCTACAGCCTTTTTGGGGTGGGGTGAGGTAGGGAGTAGAAAGAAAACAAGACGTGAGAAACACCATGAGACTTCAGGCAAGCCATCTTTGGCTTGCTACTGTCGCTGATGGGAGTGATGGAAGGGACAAGAAACAGTAGGAATGTGTTGTTTGACCTAGAGAAACCCACAGTCAGGCAATGGGAAAGCTCATCTAAACTTTCCACTGATATTTTCCCATTTTCAGGTTAATTTTTCCAACCTGAATTTTAAAAAAGAAGGCTTGTCAAAGGACCAGAAAGAGCAACCTAAACTCAGTTGGGATAATACTACTTAAAACATGTTAACATGTTTCTTTTAGAGGTGTTTGTATATTTATGTTTGTAGGGATAAGGATTTATTTAGAACAACTATTAGTGATAATGGTCCCTGCCTTACAATGGGGAAATATTAAAGATAAATGACCTCACAAGATCCAAAGTAATAACACTTGAGTGACAAGATTTCAGTCACTATGAAGTATTAAAGAAAAATTTTTGGCCCAGGATAAGGTGAAAAATCCATCCGGACACCTAAAAAATCTCACCTGTTGATTACTGCCACCCACATCGAGTCCAGGATCATTCTGTATATACTCCCTGAAATAGTTTTAAGACTTTTCAGAATTCCATAATTACAATACACCTTGGAAGTAATAAAAAAAAATGCCTGAAGTATTTCAAAACCAAATTTGAGAATCATGTTAAGGAATATAATTTAGCTTCCAATTAATTATGAGTTAGCATTGTATTAACACATTTCTTGTTTTCTTCTGTTCTTAAATCTTTGACTTTCTATATATGATGGCTGTCTAACACGATAGTGGGATGTTCATTCAGTTTGGAATGACACACACTTGCTCAGTGCCAGTAACACAGTGGATACTCAATAAATGTTTATTGTTCACATGAACTGCACTGTATTGTATTTAAGATTGCTTAGCAAAATCAAAAGGAATTCTTTTAAAAATAGTCTTCTATTCCAAGGCATATACCAGTCCACAAAGCTCAGTGTGTTCCAAAGAAACACAATTTTATGCCCATGGATTAAAGCTGTAGATGTTAACTCTTTTTTTCTAGATTACATGGCCTCTACTCTGGAAGCCTTGGGATTAAATTAAAATTGTAAAACATTAGTATAACTTATGGACTTAGTAAAATTCTAAAACACTAGTATAGATTATTTAGCCACCTAGAAGTTAGCTACATTTATGGGAAGTGTTGGCATGGGGGGAACGTTTTCATTAGACCAAGTAATTTTAGATTACTACTTACATAACTGCAAAAACAAAACAATTTTAAACCAAAAAATTTTAGCTTAGTTTTTTAAAAAACAAACAGAACTTCAGGACTTAATGAAAGATGTACTATCTAGGCAGAGAACACAAAATCCCATTTCTGACTAGATATAATTCTTGTCTATTTCTAAAATTTGAAGCATATTGCAGACACAGAACGTTAAAGAATACAATTTTTTGTTCTGGGGCTCCTTTCTTGCAGTATCAGTGTGATCATAGAGCAAGTGTGAAAAATAAACCTTCGAAGAATTTATAGAAGGAAAATGATACAAAGGCCCTTACCTACCCTTCCAAATCATTAAAACAGGAATAATAAAGGGTGAATAATACAGACTCAAAATATCTTTTCAGATTCCTATCTGGGAAAAAAGAAGAGGGGCAAGAATATTAAAACTAATTTGTGCTTGTAGTTAGTTGCAAAAGGGAATAGCCAGAATACTAGCAATAAATGTCCATTTGTAGAACATCTACGTTGTTAAAAGAATACCAGAGGATATTTCCCTCTCTCTACTCCTAAACATAACACCAGCTAGAAAGGTCAGAAATATTCCACAATACCCCCACCCACAATTTTTTTTAAAGTACAAGCAGTTTAGAAATAAAGGGCTGCATACGCCCTCATCTGGTAATGCTGTTTATGTCTGAGTTAGACCTTCCTACACTTTATTCTCTGACAGCAGATAAAGGAGAAGCATCTCTGTTGCTTTGTCTTCTTTCTTTATTTTGGTACAGTTTTCCATTAGGATGAAAATAACCCAATGACATTTGACTTTCTGAAATAGTGTAATATTACACATTCCATAGTCATAATTAATATGTTTAAAAGTCCTTCAAAATGGAATTATAAACATACCTTTACATAGGTCTACAGTTATCTTTTAGGTGTAGGTTGGAGTTGGGATTTGAATAGATATGTTAGAAACGTTGAAGAAATTTCAGAATTAAGAAGTCATCAAAGTCATACAGCCAAATAGCTTTAGGTTACACTTTATAATTCTGTTTTTAAAACTTGACTTTCATGATGTTTGCTTTTTGTTTTATTTTTTAGATAGAACTAAGTCTACTTGCTTACAAATAACACAGAGGTAGTGTACTTGCGCAACTGCAGTGGCAATGGTAATCTTATTTTTTTGTCTTACTTTTTAAAAATAAACTCAATTATTCTAAGTGCTTTAAAAACACAGTTCTTAGAAATAATCTCATTATATTCCACTGTCAGTAACACTGATGCACAGCTGATTGGATTTGTCTTTGGACTCAAATACTGAAGTCGTCGATTCAGCATCACTTCAAACTCTCCAATCAATTATGATTCTACTCAATCTCAGCAGCACAATTATTTCATAATTGGAAAGGAACTTTTAAAAAACAGGGAAGCTTTTTAAAAGTCATAATAAAGATGCCCAAATTATAATTCATTTCTCAAAGTCTGTAAGAAAAAATAGAAACCTATCTCACTTGGGAAGAGTTCAATTTGATTCCCAGAGCACAATTTCCAGCAATGGTTTGGCTCATCACAGAGTGGACACACAGCTGCACTGGACAGATTTCTGATGGGGTTACTTCCTTTTTTTGTTGCACATTACAATGTTAACTGGCATAAGAACACACATTGCCAAATGTATTATTTTTTTTTAAATGTAGTTAGATAGGAAAGCACTAAATAGAATTCATCCTTTCAACATAATGGTTTAATGAACCATTATGTGTACAAAAAGAAAATAGAACATTTTAGGAGAAAACATTTAATCCTGAAAAAGCTCCATGAAAATGACATGAAAGCCTTCTTTTTGGAGATTGTGTACAGTTGAATAAAAATCTAGAAAATATTTAAGATGAAATGCATTGGGGATTTTGTTGTTATTGGTTTTGTTGTTGTGGTGTTACTTTTTCCACTCACCAGCTCGAAGGGGTCGTGGAACTCCCCCAACAAAGATAGTTTTTCTGGGGTCCAAAGGCTGAGAACCATCCATTACAAAGTCACTGTCACTTAGGTTCCACGGTCGAATTTGCACCTGAAAAAAAGTTGTTTACTTGGTCCTTACTCCATTTCCATCAACCTCAAATGAGAATAAGATGACTAAAGACAAACCTACTGATTTGTGCATTTTACAACATACAAGACCTGAACAAAATCCATTTAATTAGTTAATGTAATCTGCATTAAGTGACTTTCAATAGAGCTCTTGGGGAATCTACTTACAAATACTATTCTCAACACTGTAGACATATACCATGAAACTTATAGAAACCACCTATGGTTTTTTTAAAGGCAGTCTCTTAGAGACAAGATTCTACATTTTGAAACAGATTCATTTAACACATGACAGATTGTTTAAAACCTGTCACAGTACATCAGTTAGCATTTTAAGACCCCATCTAAAGGAAGGTGACAGGAATATTATGAACATTTTCTAAAAATTATCTATATGTCTGGCTTTTTAACTCTCATTACCCAAGTTAAAACATTTTTCTTTCAGCAATATGCTTTAACACAGATTAACACTTGGCAAATTAGCACAGAATTACCAGAGATAACAAAATGATGCAAGTAGAAAGTTATCTACTTTTGACTTATCTGATTTTCCTAAATGAGAATGGTTGAATAAAGGCAAGCCTAGAAATTGAAGCAAATTTTTAAAGAGTACAAAAAGAAACCTCTATGCCAAATTTCTATTTGGCAATTTCTCTTCATTGGGACTCTGACTTCATGACCATAGTTTGTACTATTTTATCATACAGTTAAAAATGAGGTATGTCATCATAATCTTAACCTTAAAACATATTCCTTTTAATCATGACAGAATTACCAAAGAGTAGCTTTAAAAAATACAAACACAAAAACCCTCCCACATTAAAAGGTGATTTTCACACTGCCTGAAAACCAACCAGTCAGGCAGGAGGCCAGGACTGGGTGCAGAAGGGGAATCCTTTAACTGTCCTTAAGGAACATCCTTCTACTGCACCACCACCACCCCCAGCAAACTAAGATAGGAAACAAAACAGTTGAATTTTCATTTCCTTAGTATCAAGAGAATTCTTCATTTTTCCCATTGCTCAAGCATCAACACTTAATGCAAGGAAACACAAGATCATTTCTTATGTGGCTTGGTTTATACCCAAGAGTACTCCCACTTGAAAAGTTAGCATCTCTGCCAATTACACTTTCAAAATGCCTTGAATAGACCCCAAAATTGGCATTTCTCAATTAAAAACAGTCTACATATTCCTTAAGATTGCTACAAAATTTACCCCCACTTAACTTTTTGCTTTTTATTGACACTGTTGTCCTTACCAGTTAGCCAGAAGCAACAAAAATCTCCATTTCTTCTCTAGATCCTGAAAACTTGGACTTGTTTACAATTCTGTTAATATTCACACATGTGCTCCACCTTTACTGCATGAAAAAAACCCAGTTCTTTCCTTATAAAATATGATCTGTTTAACTAAATTGTTGACATTTACCACAGAGGTAGATTTACTACCATAAAGCACCACTTTTAAACACCTTCGTGAGGGCCCATTACTAATTTTTAATTAAAAACATGATAACTTCCTGATACTGTAAGAATAGATGCTAATGTCACCAATTAAAAAAAAAAAAAGGACATGTTTTCTACGCAAAACCCTCTCTTCTAGTCTCATTCCTAACAAAGCAGTTAAGGCAGCTTCGGGACCTGGTAAGCTAATTCCAATCACTTTATGTTAATTAATTTGGTCATGGATCGCTTTCTTTCAAAAATGAAAACAATTCCTGTGTAGTATCCACAGTGGTCTGTTTTCATTTAATCAGAAGTCCGGAAAACGCAGTCTTCTGTAATAGCTGTAGGTTACTGTTGCTCAAAAAAACTCTGCAGCAGATCTCAAACCTTCCTGCTGAGAGCTTTCATTATTGCCTTCTCCCATCCTCCCCCTTGCTTAATCACATCACACAGCCCATTCCTTTACCCTATTCTTGGATTAGGTAAAAATACAGGAAGATGGCTCAGGACACGGTACTGATTAACCCTATTCACAAAACCTACATTTCCCAGCTGCCACCAGAAAACAGCTGCTCAGAGCTGGCAACTTTGCAGAATGAGAGAAATGTCAATATAGGCCAACATCAGCACACTCTACACACTAAGCACAAAGTAATACTGTGGTACTGTTTGTACTGAGAAGTTCCATTCACACTCTGGTTTCTCTCTGAAATATAAGCCCATTCTCATACAAGGCACATTTCTCCATCTTCTTAGGTTTATTTTCAGATCCCAGGGCTTGATCACTTTCTATCTTTCTGAACTTATTCTTTGGATATATTTTCTGGTCCTATTTTTTATATACCTGTATGTGTTTCTCTGCTTTATTATAATACCAGACTTTATAAGCTGACTTAAGTATTTTGTGGAAAGGAGTAGAGTATAAATAAAAGAACAGCTTTTTAATTATCTTTGTTTCTTTGATAATTATTTTGAGAATGGATGAAATTAGCTCTGTCCTAATTCAATATAAATATGCCCTGGAAATACAAATTTTCGTATATAGTCAGTCCTCTGTACCCACAGGTTCTGAATCTACAGCTTTGACCAAGCACAGATTGAAAATATTCAGGGGAAAATAAATAAACAATAAATAACAACAATAAAAAACAATACACATAAAAAACAATACAGTTGTGATTTGGCAGCACATATGCTAAAATTGGAACAATACAGAGAAGATTAGTGAGGCTCCTGTGCAAGGATGACACACAAATTTGTGAATCATTCCATATAAAAAAAGAAAAAAACACAATACAGTATAATGATGTTTACACATCACTTACATTGTATTAAGTATTATAGGTAATCTACAGATTATTTAAAGTATACTGGAGGATGCCTGTAGGTTATACGCAAATACTACGAAGGGACTTGTCTGAGAGAGTCCTGGAACCAATCTCCCCAACCCCTTAGAATACTGAGGGATGACTGCATAGGGATAACTGTGTGTGTGTGTGTGTGTGTGTGAGAGAGAGAGAGTGTGTGTGTGAAACCCCTTAGAATACTGAGGGATGACTGCATAGGGATAACTGTGTGTGTGTGTGTGTGTGTGAGAGAGAGAGAGAGTGTGTGTGTGAGTGTGTGTGCGTGTGTGTGTGTGTGTGTGTGTGAGAGAGAGAGAGAGAGAGAGAAGCAACTCTTCCAGTATGTTGTCAAATAGGCTATACTCTGGGTAGTAAAAGCTTCAACATCCTGAGGACAAGTATAGGGACATCACCCAGAAACAGTGAAGATTCCCTTAAATTAGCCTGACACGATTCTAGCACTCCTTCCTGAAGCAACCTGACCACATTTGCTTGTAAAGGTGACTCTAGGAAGAAGTGGTGCAGTATCATTTGGGAGGCACCACCCCTTTGGCCAGGCCATGTCCTTACATCAGGGGTCACACAAAGTTAAATGCCTGAAGAGCCAGATGAATAGCATAAATGTGTTAAACCACCAGGACAATTGTTAGTAGGCAGTCAGAGACACCTGGAGCAAACCAGTCCTTCTGAAGGGAGCAGGTACTTCTCAGCTCCAGCAAGGAGATACCATTTGTAAATGTTTTGTCAGACTTTTCCATTTTTCAAAAGTAGTTAGAAATTCAGATTTTTATGTGAAACTTCAAGATTCTAAAATTTTAGAACTAATGCAATGTTAAAATCATTGTTTAGGCTAAACAAAACTATTTGCAGATCAAATCTACCCCATGGGTCCCAGTCTATGATCTTTGGCTTGAAGGGTTAAGTTAACACAGCTCACAATGGAACGTTTTGTTCCCTAAGAACTTATGAGAGAAAATACAAAAATGGTTTTTCTTTGGTTTCTCTTTAAAGCATGTATTCCTATGGACGCTCTCGTGAGGATTATGAAACCTACTTTGGTCGAATTATTTTTCTTCTAAATTCTTAACTTCTTTTTTTTTTTTTAAAAAAGATGACCGGTAAGGGGATCTTAACCCTTGACTTGGTGTTGTCAGCACCACGCTCAACCAGTGAGCGAACCGGCCATCCCTATATGGGATCCGAACCCGGGGCCTTGGTGTTATCAGCACCGGACTCTCCCAAGTGAGCCACGGGCCGGCCCTAAATTCTTAACTTCTGAATCAGTAATCTGCTTATCTCCAAAAGCAAAATCTTTTTAAGGATAAAGGCAAAAAACAAACAAAGCTTGCTGGAATAAATATACTAATTTAGTCATACAGTGACTTTAACATCAGACGTCAAGAAATCTAAAAGAATGTAACATTACTAATATCAACAGTTAGTAGTGAAAGTACTAATTTTCGTTTTCAAGGTTTCCCAAAGTGTGTTCTATGGAATGCAGGTCCCTTGGGTTGATCTGCCAGATAAGCATTGTTTGAGAAACACTACAGATTATCTTCTTCTTGGAGTGTCACAGTACCCATTGGTGCATTTAATTAAAGGCTCTAAGAAATTCTACAGGCAAGAAATCTATTCAATGTTGTTTAACACAGCCTTTCTAAAATTATTTCCATGTAATTTTTTTTCTTTTTTGCATAACATATATTAATATCCACACTTTGGAGAATACTACCCTATTTTATCTTACTCTTAATTGTATCAAAATATGGCATAATTAAGACAGTGACTAATAGAACAAAATGTTGCAGAAACTTCACTCCAACCCAGGCCTTTTTCTCACATATTTCCCGCTATTGCTCTGAAATGGGTGTTTCTATAGAAATTAAATGGTAAGAGTACAATAAATTTAAATATTACTAGTCACTCAAAGAATTGAAAATAAATCCACTAAACTGTAAAAATGTTAAAATTTTACTATGAGTAAAGAATAAAATATCTAATTATAGTTCTACATAAAAACTAAAGTTTCATCCTACTTAAAACTAAAGATCATTAATAGAAATAAGATTAGGCGAAGTGCAAATCATAGAAAAAAAATTAAGAAATGCATTATGGGCCACTTCTTTAGGCAGAAAGCAATATGATAACATCATTTTCTAAAAAAAAAAAAAAAATCATTGAAAATTTACAAAAGGCTTCAAGTTAAAATTAAACATAAAATGCATTTCTGTTGTACCTTTAATTATAGGATAACAGAAAACAGTTTTCATAAGAACAGATTTTAACACAATACTCAGGGCTTCGAGTTTCAGAACATGACCAAGCCTCCCAACAGCTCTAGAATTCTGTTTAGACCACATTTTAGTATTTAGATGTTCATCTACTAATACATAATGTTGTCTTGAGCTGATTTTGAATATCTCACCCTATATTTCATCCCTGTCTGGTTACCTCTTTAGCTTACATCCAGCACATGAACAGCACATGCACATGAACAGCATAGTGCCTTCGGTTTCATCTGTTCATCTCAAGACAGCTCCAAAAAGCAACCAAACCGTTCAGAGCCATGTGGTGGCCAGCTCAAGAAACAACCTGACTGAAGGCTTCCTTCTAGCCATTTGTTTTCTTTCCCACAAATCACATGGCTCAGAGCTCAGATACTCTCCTTTCCTACCCTCCATCTCTCTCTCTGATTTCCTTTTTCCTGTTTTCAGTACCCTTCAAACTCCTACTCAAGCTCTTTAGGGAGAAGTCTCCATTTTTCTCTCCCTAATCCTACAATCCTTTCAGTCTACATGAACCAGAAAACAAAGCTGCAGAACCATCAGGACTGCTCTCCCCAACAAGCAGCAGCATCCCAGCTCATCCCTATAGCCAGGATGAGTCAGCTAAACCTAGATCCACTGTCATACAGCTGCAACAGCTCAGTTGTAGTGGTAATGAACTCAGACACACCCCAGCTGTCAGCAATTCTATTTTAAGCATTACAGACCTCACAGAATGACTGGAGTGCCCCAGCAGAATCAGAAATAAACTAGTTGCGGTTTGTGAGGCATCTCTATCTTTCATGGTATAAGAGATTGTTTTATTATTAACCACCAAAGCTAACAACCACGACAGCAATAATTGTGGTTTGGAATCTTCAAAGGACATTCATACTTGGTATTCTCATTTTGACCTAATTTTTACCACATAGCTCCCTAGCAAATAGGTCAGCCAACTGCCAGGAGTTTATATGCTACCTATTATTCTCAAGCGCTGTTCTCCACCCAATAGAGAGGAAAAGGGGATGTCCTCCTTGTATCTTCTGGGACCTAAAGCTGATCAGAGTCTTTGGCTTTGATAAGACTTCTGAATCCAGTAGCTCTGGGGCCTCCAGTCAGGATTCCATCAGGCCTCAAGCCAAAAAGCTGTTAACTCTCACACTCAGACTATTCGTCTCATTCCTCAGATACAAATAGGCCCCAGAGAACCTCATCAAAATAGCCAGGATTCTTCCTAGACAGGGAGCCCAACCCTGGGAAATTCTCTCATTCCCTCCCAGGATGGTTCCAAGCCCACCATTACATTTAGAAAAGTCAAGGTTCAAAAAGAAAATCCCCGCCACCTGCGCCAGCTGCAGAGCCTACTAGATGCAAGGAAACCACAGGTTTTACAGACTCTTTGAGACTTTCAGTCACTGATGAATAATTCAAGCAAAGCACTCTGTGAACTGTTTCACACGGGCACCCAGTGTGGAAATACAAGGGTACCTTTAAAAGTTCATGGAAAAATAGAATTAAAAGATAATATGAATCTTTCCATGAACTTTTTCAAGTCCCCTTATAGAGTATGCATAAACTGCACCACGAAAATGGTTATGTATATCCTTGCACTATGCTTGATTTAATAAAGTCATTATTGGGCCGGCCCGTGGCTCACTCGGGAGAGTGCGGTGCTGATAACACCAAGGCCCCGGGTTCGGATCCCATATAGGGATGGCCGGTTCCCTCACTGGCTGAGCGTGGTGCTGACAACACCAAGTCAAGGGTTGGGATCCCCTTACCGGTCATCTTTAAAAAAAAAAAAAAAAGTCATTATTATCAACCAAATGTTATAACCAGAAGACTCAAGTCAACACCTTATCAATGCCTTTTCTCTAAAGGCATTCCTGACTGCGTTGGAAACATCTGACCATTCTGCCCTTTGAGCACTGCCCTCATCACAGCTACTCTCTACAACACTTCTGTCAGAGCACCTGTGGCTCCTTGGTTCACTTACTAGGCACATGTATATTTCCCACTATTGGACTCTAGGGTCCTCTAAGGCTGAGACTATATATCTGTGTGGATCCCAATTGCCCAGCCCAGTGAGTGCTCTGTGCAGGTTTGGTGAGTAAACAAAGGTTTTCCTGAAGGGCAAACACTGGTGCCACAAGATGCCCCGCAGCTGCCCTTCTACAGCTCTCAGACCACACTCTCTTCACTCTGCTGAAAGCCACTTTCCAAGGGCATGGAATACAGTGTGTTTGGTCACCAGTGGGTGCCCCAAGGCTTGGGCTTAATCAGTATAAAATTTTTTAAAAGTTTTTAAAAACTTTTTTTTAATTAGCAATAACAATAATTTTTTAAAATGTATCAATATACGATGTAGTTGATTTTCGTGTCCCTTTACCAATTCCTCATTTTCTTCCCTCTCTCTCCCCCTCCTCCCATCAACATCATATCTGTTCACTTGTCTTAACTAGTTCAAGGAATAGTTGTGATTGTTGTGTCTTCTTTAATCAGTATGAATTTCTGATATCACCAGGTGACCCACTCAGTGATGAGAATTACCTAGTATTCATCATCACTGCTGATGCTTCCACATCAGGTAGAAAGCATAAACATGACAGCTGATTCCCTTTTGAAAGAAAGAAGCTTCTAGCACTTTTGAACACTTAGACTGCACCATCGTGCTAGGCATTTTACTCACAGCCACACTTAAACCTTACCACAACTGAATGGTCTAAAAATTATCCCCACTTTAGAGATAAGGAGGATCAGAAGAGTAAAGTCATCTCAGGACTGAAATCCAGGTTTACCTGACCCAGAGTCTATATTTTCTTTACACAACAATCATGTGGTGCACCTGTGAGGCTTTCAGTCCTCCAGGCTACTGGCCACCAGTCACAGCTTCCTGACAAGCTCCTGGACAAAGTGCATTTTTACTAGTAAGTGATTGACCACTCTCTTCTCTCCAAATTCATTCTGCCCATTTTCAATGCATTAAGAAATGACCCATACTCTTCTTAGACCCAGAAACAAAATTAGCAGTTAGAAAAGCTTAAAAAAAAAAAAAAAAAGATTTAGCAATGAAACTAGCACTACATTCACTTTTTTGTGTGTGTGTGTGTGTGTGTGACTGGTAAGGGGATCGGAACCCTTGGCTTGGTGGCTTGGTGTCGTCCTCAGCCAGTGAGCGCACCGGCCATCCCTATATAGGATCCGAACCTGCGGCCTCAGCACTCCCAGCACCACTGCGCTCCCAGCGCCGCACTCTCCCAACTGAGCCACGGGTTCGGCCCTACATTCAGTTATTTTAACTTCCAGGTTCACAGCCCAGACAGTCTTGTACCCCAGCCAGATGATTTTGTCCAATGTCGACATAAATGTGTATTTTCAGCTCCATGGTACTAGGACAAGGATGTTGTTACTGGCATGCTGATTACTAAGACTCTTGAGAGGAAAGCACACATAAAAGTTCAGGTTACCTAAGTTTTTCCTGGGAATAAGCCTATTCTTTGAGTGAGCTTCACGGAATACTCATTCCACAGAAATATGCACAAGTGTCATCCCCAATGCAGGTTACATAAAATTCTGGATTAAACAATATTACACAAATTTATATACTGTAAGACTTTTCAGAACCTTACTATATCACTGTTTCCCAAATGTTTTTGGCTGTGAAACTTATTTTTTTTTTTTCCTTTTTGTCTTTTTTCGTGTCTGGCAACGGATTGCAACCCTCAGTGTTGCACCCGTACCGGACCAGGACCAGCAACGGGATCGCAACCCTCGGTGCCGCGCCCGCACCTCACTCAGCCAGTGAGCGGGAACCGGTCTGTATGTGGGATCCGAACCCTCGGCGGGAGGGCCGCCACACTCCCAAGCAGCGCACTGTAGCAGTGCGCCACCGGCCGGCCCCGTGAAACTTTTAATTAAAGGATAAAATAGATTTAAAATGCACAAAATAAGTGCTCAATAAATGACACTTATTGTTATAAGCAAGCCTTTTGTCTATGATCCTCTCAAGAGACTAGTCTTTGACAGGACAAGTATTCTTCAGAATACACTTTGGAAAACACTGAATATGATCCCTTAAGGGACAGTACTGGTATTTTGTCCACTACCTATCATTTAGTAGAATGGAACTGCAAGATCTCTTAGACATCCCTGAAAAAGGAATACAACTTGAAGACTCAAACACTAAGAAACTCTGGACCCATTTTCAAATTCAGAGACTAAGGGGAAAAAAAATAGAATTTATTATGAATAGGAGGTACTTCTCTCATTGTAGAGGAGAAATTCCTTCTCTGGAGAAATTCCAATAATGGAAGGTACCCAAACCACAAATTTAGACCAAGAATTCAAAGAACAAATAAATAAATCGAGATGACAAATGCTGAAGATTTCTGAGGTGGGATATGACACATGATGATATGGCTTAGTCATGAATTTTAAGATGAACACACAAAACTCGATATGATTGGGCCAAGATTAAACTATAGTTATGTCTTAGGAGGTAGTAGATAGAGAATGAAACAGTCTTAGTAAATACACAACAAAAGAAGGACTGAGGCAGTCAATCAAGGGGCCCTATAACTTAGCCTCCACCTGTTTTTCCCAATTTAATTTCTCTCTATGCCCTTTCATATATTTGTGCTCCATCTAACCAGCCTAATTGTTCTCCATTCATGTCACACAATTTTCCATTTCTGTGTTCATGTTTTTGCCTTTCCCTGAAATGTCTACTCCCCTTACCTCCACCTTTTTCCTGGCCAACTCCAAATTCTCTTTATCCTTCAAGGTCTAGTTCAAATGACATTTCATCCAGGAAGTTTTCTTTCATCACTCTAAGTATATAAAAACTCTCCAAAATATATAATCTGTATTTTATTTTCATTGTTTTGTTATTTTTCTTCATTTGAAAAATATTTGAGAACCTTTTATGTGCCAGGCTCTATAGACACTCTGTGAATTTACTCATTTTACCTATCCATTAACTAGCACTGATTGATAACAACCAGTACTGTGCCTTGACCACAGTAGGCACTCAAACATGGTTTGAAGGAAGGCACATCATTTTTAAAAGAGTCTATGTGGGGCTGGAAATAGCTATAATAATAGGTATGATTCCCTATAAATGGTGTAATGATCAGGGAAGATTCACGAAAGAGATGGCATTTGAGAGGGGTCTTGAAGTAAGGGTAGGAATTAGAAAGTTAGATGAAGGTAGAAATATTTCAGTTTGTTTAGAATATGGGGTTCAGAAGGAAAGCAGAAAAAGATAAGGTTGGAAAAATTTTGAAGCCAGACTGGGAGGGTCTTAAATCCCAGGCTAAGGGATCTGGACTGCTTTTGTAATTAAATAAAAGTGAGTAAAAGTGCTAGAGATCCCATTGATAGATAAATGGGGGGAGGAGAGGAGAGACCAGAATGACAGATCAGACAGAATTAAAAACTGAAGAAGTAAACCAGCCTTTATTTCCAGGTTTCTTGTTTCCACCATTCTTTTCAATTTTTGTTTTTCAAGTTTTAAGTGGATGACCATGTTACTTGACCATTTACCTAAAGAACAGACCCTATATAAGCATGCTTCAGTTTGGTGATATTTGTTTTAAATATACAGCAAGATCAATCTGTCATATTTCAGGAATATAGAAATTGTGATTATGCTATAAATTCTAAGCAGGAGGAAGCAGGAAACTCCTGACACTCCTTTCAAGTTGGTTGCTATTCCACATCTCTGGCCAAAGTGTTCTGGAAGGTAAGAACCATAAATATTTCTTTCCTCACTTCCTTTTCAAGATTACTCTTTTTCAGCCCCTATCTCTGCTGGACCACTGTAGTTCTCTTGCGCTATCAGTTTGCTGTCTTGAACTTCCAGGTTCAATCTATTCAGGCATTCAAAAAGTAGAGCCACCTTAATGAGAGGGACCACTGTGCACAATATCTGCCTGTTTCACTGGAAGCCGCACTTAGGCATAGCTGTCTTCTAAGATGCTTAGGACACCTTTGCTACGTAACTCCTCATGCTGCAGGAAGGAAAAAATCACAGATCTAGAAGCTTTGCAATAGCTCCTAATCTTTCCAATTTATCTTCCCATTCTTTGGAACTGAGAAGTTAATCATGCCAATAAATACAGTTTCTTCTGCCATCTTTCAGGACCAGATATGTACAGAGAATAGTCTGAGTGGAGTTATTGGAGAAAGGTAACCAATGACCAAAAATATCTCCCTAATACAACCTGAAATCCACTAATTTGGGATTCTTTGAATGAAAAAACAAACATGATCCTGGACAAGATAGGTGAGAGGGGACCTCACTATCAGGCTCTACATTAGGAAAACAATCTGATTAACCTGATCCACTCAAAGGAAATTGGAGTTTCAGGGGAAGGAATAAGGGAGAAGAACAAAGGGTAGAAAACCTATGAGGTCATTTTGGAACACGGTATATTTCCAAAGAGAAATCCAGGGAGGGTCAGAGATAACCAAACAACAGAATGAGGATACTGGGGGTCCTGAAAGTTAGGGAATGAAGGTTAGCTAAACCAAAAGGTCGGAGCAAGGAAGAACCATTGTTCAAAAAGTTTGGTGAATGAGCTCTAAAAGTTGATTTTGCCTTGACCTATTATTGCCAAGGACCTCATTTATTCCCTAAGGTTCTACACAGCTCTCTCTTTCTAAGGGCGCATGCACAAGGAGGTGAAATGTACCAGAACCTGGGTAGGGAAGTATGACCAAATGAGGTTGCGAGTGGTGGATGTGGAGCTAAAGCCAAGAAAGAGAAGATTTCAAAAATTAAGCCAAAAAAGCTGAAAACCAAAATGGGATCCAGTTCATTAAAATTACAGGTGTTAGGGGACTTTTATGTTCCCCATCCTATGTTTTATTCAAACTGTTTATACTGGAAATTCTGAGTATGCCTGGGTCAAAGAAATGGTTTGATTGGCAGTCACTATTCGGAATTCACCATGTTCCAATAAAATTGCTTCACTTGAGCTCAGAAAACGAAAACTGCAATAAGGCAGAAATTTGCGGAAACACAAACAATGAAAGTTAGTTCTCCCGTAAACATTTCCAAAATGGATAATTACACTAATTGTTTTTGAAAGTCCTTCATGCCAAGGGTAATACATGTGTTTAAGTAAAAACACTCAACAGTAATGGCACTACCTCCATACCACCTCCATCTGCAATCACCGCTGCTCCCTCCCTTCTCAAGAAACATCATGTCCAGATGAGGGCTTGCCCTACAAGGCATATCATCCTTCTTCCCCTACAGAGCCAGTGACATGACGCTTCCAAGGTATATAAGCCCTGTCTGCTCATTTCCAGTCTCCTTGCCTCAATTCAACAGCTTAATCTACTATGGATATAACTACCCCAGTGTATATCTCTACCCCTCTGCCTTTTTAAATACATAAATATATTTCTAATCCTCTCCTATAGCACATGACCAATTCTACCTTAACCCTTCCTAGCTCACACCTACTCCCTTTCCGCTGATATGCCAGTGGCAGAGGCTCTCTGGAAGGTGACCATTTACCTCTCAGGCATCTGAACGTACCAAATTCAGTACAGACTTTCTAATCTCACACTACTCCAAAGGGACTTAGAGAAGTTATTTCAGCTTATTATTTACTTAGATGAAAGACTGCACACTCCCATTCTAGTCAGTCCCCATGTCTCCCACATCATATACAGCCTTTCCACACCATTAAAATAAAGATCAAAGTTAACAAAAGTTCCCCATTCTTTTCCCCACCTGTTTCCTACTGCTTTTCCCCACCTGTCTAGCTACTCTATCCAACATTGTCACTGTTGTTACCAAAATTTGGCAATGGTCACTGAATTTGAAAATTACAGTGGAACTTTCACACTGGTTAAAATCCTTGCTGCTTCTTGTGCATCAATTAATTACTCTGCTTGACTCACTATTCCCATTCTTTAGTCATTCCCTCTTCTCATGTACATGCTTCAGTCTCCCCCTCATAGGCGGCCAAGTCCCAACATCATTCTTTCACAACCAATTGTAAATCTTGTTCTATATGTCACCATCCTTTTCAGCAGATACTACCATGTAGCTGAGCTCTCCTGAATCCTATAGCACTATGTAGGACTGATAACACCAGCCAGTTACATTTGCACAAGTACCTGACCTCTACCAAATGCTTTCACATTCATTTTCCTCATATCTGAGCCTCTCAACAACCCAGAGAAGACTGATTATTCTTCCCATTTTCCAGGTGAAGAAACCATAATTCAGAAAGGATTAGGTAACTTATTTGAAGCCAAGGAGATATTTAAATTCTAGCGTCAAGACTCAAACTGAGAACTTCTATGTCCAACCCCAACTCTTTCTCCATGCACATTTCTGAGAATAAACCTAGCTAACAAGCAATCCCCATACCTCTGGTGCTAGTGTTACAGGGGTTGCTGCAGGCCCCATGGTATATAGCTTCAGTCTCTTGCATACTCCACATAACTATTTTTACTCTATTGCCCAGTCCTATCACTAAGCCTTCATATAAAACTCACCCTACCCTCAACCCCACCAACTTCCCACAGATCCTACTTCTACAACATTAACCAGTTCTTTTCTTCTGCTCTGAACATGGTCTTTCTCCTTCTCCACTGATACCTCCTCTGCCAGGAGACAGGAAACTGTTTTCCTTCCTTACCCAATGAATTACTCACATTCTGGATCAGTAGCCCCACACTCTTAACCACAAATTCTCTATAAGTGTACATCTATTTATGATTTCAGCTCCATTTTCTCTGTCCTTCCCCTTTCCTGGCCTGTTGAAACTATCCATTGTAAAGTGTAAGCTGCTGGCCCAGAAGGCGCTATTTAGCTAGCTGTGGGTACCACTTAGCACAATGCCTTGCACTGAAGGATATATAAACATTAACAATTATCATTTAAAAAAAAAATAAATTACTTTTGTCCTTGATCTGAAATAATGATGGAAACCAGCTGCCAAAACCACTAAGAGCATTATTTACCTCAATTCAGAGTTTCTGAACAGGAATTAGCTTAAAAACGCTGTAAAGTGAAAGAGAAGGGCACATTTGTTTGCACACAATTCCAAAGGTATAAAATGAAATACTGAATAATTTGTTATCAGCTTCCCATCACCAACAACAGTCCATTTCTACAGCACAGCAAGGCCAACCCAGGTAAGAGGATCCTAGTTACCAGCATTTCCATTATAAGGAGGAGATCAGCTATTCCAATTGCGTATGTGTTCTGGAAAAGGAACAGCTGTCTGCATATTACTTACCGGTTTATCCTTGATGGTGGGGCTTGACACACACAGGTACAGTTTCCCATCTTCTTCTAGGCAGGCATCTATCAAAGCTTGTACTGAGCTCTCCTCCTGGAACAGCAGAAAGGCATAGCCTTGGGGAGAACAAAAACAAAAGGGTGGGAGAGAAATCAGTAAACTAAACACAAAGTACCAGTTAAAAAATTACCTGTTGTTTCATTTTGGCAAATTCTTACTAAAATCTAAGAAGTTCAAGTGGGACAAAGGGACTTGAGATCTTCATATGCCATATATGTTAGGTACTCACAGACATTACATTTTATTTTATTTTATTTGTTTGTTTATTTATTTATTCCTGCTCCCCCTCCCCCAGGTTTAATACTCATAATTACTCCAGTGAGCAAGTTCAGAACATCTCTATGAAATTTCTACCAAATAGGTCTGGTCATCCTTCATGAGGGCGGTAGACTCACCACTGGCCTGAGCCACAACTAGTAGTCAGGAAGCAAGCATTACCTGCTCTCCAGTTTCCACCAAGCTCTAGGCTTGTCACATGCTACAATAGGATGCACCTTGAAAATATTATGCTAAGTGAAAGAAGCCAGGCACAAAATATTATGTCCAGAATAGGCAAAACTATCAACCAAAAAAAATAGATTAGTGGTTGCCTAGGACTGAAGGACTGGAGGAAATAAGCACAGGGTTTCTTCTGGGGATGATAAAAAATTATGCTAAGTGAAAGAAGCCAGGCACAAAATATTATGTCCAGAATAGGCAAAACTATCAACAAAAAAAAATAGATTAGTGGTTGCCTAGGACTGAAGGACTGGAGGAAATAAGCACAGGGTTTCTTCTGGGGATGATAAAAATTTTCTAAAATTGATTGTGGTGATGGTTACACAACTCTTTGAACATACTGAAAACCACTGAACTATACATCTTAAATTGATGAACTGTAAGGTATGTGAATTCCCTTTCAACAAAGCTGTTTTTAAAAAAGCCCAATAATACACCAATGTGTTTTTATATGTTACCTCTGATGGTGTTCTGTTTCTCTAAGGGATACCCTGCAGAGTATACAATCTAGAAATGTGAACACTAATTGCAAGATTTCCACGGACACAGTCAATTTTGTTCAGTTGAATTCAGTCAGATTTACTGAGCAATTGTTACAAGTGGGACACAATGTGTGGATTATGAAAACACTGAAATTAGTGAGACCAGGTTCCTGCTGTCAAGAAACTTATGTAGTAGAATAAGCAGACATTTACACAATTAACTATTCACTACAAAGCTGAGGGAGGTAACTGGGGACAAAAAATGCCACAGGAGTCTTGAGGAGCAAGGACACTGACTTGGGAGAATCAGCAAAGACTTCAAAGAGGACAACAGATGTTTAAGGGGCCACCTCTGGCACTTGCTGCCACACTGGTATTCATGAATGACAGCTGAACAAAGGCCCATCGTGAGCTAGTGTAAGCCTGAGTACTCAACTATTCAACCTCTCTATAATTCTGCTAGCTTGCTAAATCTCTCAGCTGTTACCTCCACTCCCAGTTCTGCTACTTACCTCAAAGAAAACCATCACCAGTACTGTTCTCTTTCGATGCATTTTGTTTCAGAAAGATGTAAATGGTGGAGAAGGATAAGAATCTCTATATACAGAAGATTTCCACAAATTTTTTGTTTAAAAATGTTTAATTCACAGTCAACTGGCTAAGAAGCAAAGCTCTCTGGAGTCCTGGGAAGTATATAATGACAGTGGCAATAGATAATGGCTATACTCTTTTAGCCTTTTCTCCAACTCCTCAACCACTATACAAAGCATCCAAGCAAACACAGCAGGAAAAAGACGAGCCACTTCCCCACACACCAGAGAGTGGCCAATGCGACAGGCAGAAGCCCACACACAGGAGAGGGCACTAAGCTGAATGGATGGGCATGTAGCTACAAGAGAGAGGATGCCTAGATGTTAGGACCCAAAGCTGTTTTCTGGCCTTTGTTCCCAGGCTACATGGGTCAGAGTATTCAGCAGGTGGCTAAGCAGAAAAAAATAAAACCTAACTGCAAAACTAGAAAAGATAATACATCATTTCTTCCTATCCTCTTTCTTTTGCAAATAGTATCAAACTATCACAAGTCCCAGGGAATCTATTAAACCATGTTTTCATTTATGTAAGAACATTAATTCTACTTGCCAAAGAGAATATTAGAGATAAGTGGGTTTAAAAAAAATGCAAGTATCAAATAACAAAGAGGAGGTCTCAGCAGGTTCTCTCAGATCTCCTGCCTTACCAGGTTAAACACTGGTATAGATCTTCCACAAAGGTCATAAGAAGCATATTGGATATCTTGTCCTTGGAGAAGGTCTCATCTGTGTACAAACTATGTACAGGCACATCGAAAAAGCCTGGCAATGGGCATGCTCAGTGAGCTGGGGCTTTTTCCAGCTCCTTGCCTTTGGAAGGCCCCCAGGCTGACTGCACTTTTCCTCCACATCACTGTCCACCCTCTGCAATCTTCCACATCAAATCCAGCATCAGAGGAAAGGGAGGTTGTCTCCCCATAGCAGGTGAGTAGCTACCACAAAAGCATGCCAATGTTCACTTAGGCCTATCTCATAGCCATGAATGTCTACACTGGCAGTAGACAGAGTAAAAACAACTGGGAGTCACAAGTAAAAGCCTGCTACAAGTATTATTATCAAGAGAAATATCTACAACAACTTTTCCTTTCCCAGGGAATGGTCCATAATCGTTTACCAATTTCTTCAGGATGGCTCTTCTACAACAAAGAATCCTATGTCACAACATTCATCTTTACTCTGAGGTCAGCAAGCTGCCACTCTCTGAAATGACAATATTCTCTTAGCACTATAGATAAGGTGTGTAGCCGAATTCCTTTCTGGGCTGTAGCCCAGCAATTTCCTTAAACTCTACTTTCCACCTTAGGCCTTCCAACCAAAACAAAATTCATCAAAAACTTCCCAAATTACCCATGAAAACTTTATATCTTCACCTACTAAAATGCCTTGTAATACCTGAGGTCAAGCAAACCCAGATGACAACAGAAATCAGAGGATTTAAAAAAATCAGTTAAGGAAGAATCCTTCAAACACATTTTCCTTTTGATCTTGAGAAATTTAAGGTCAAAGTAAATAAAGTAGAAAAAGATCCCTTCAAGAATAACAAGGTCAATGTGAGGTGAAAATTAAATCAATGATTTACTAAAGGGTAAATTCCACACGGAACTATGAAAAGAGTTCTGGACTAGGAGTCAGAAGGTCTGGATTTGGGTACAAATCCTAATACTAGCAGTATGGTAATAACAGCTAATAGGTAACGTTTATTGAGCATTTACTATGCACCAGGCACTGTTCTAAGTGCCTTGTGTATATTAGCTCACTTCATCTTCACACATACTCTGTGTGGTAGGCAGTATTTTAAATTCTGTTTTACAGTTAAGGAAATTGCATAGAGTAATTAAGTGACTTGTTCGAGATCACCCAGTGAGTAGTGGAGCCATAAACTTGAATAATAACCAAATGTTTCTGAGTCTTGGCTCTTCTCTGTTAAATGAAGAAACTAAGTATTTGTCCTGATTACCTTACAGAGATGTAGGTTATAAGATAATATATGTAAGGTGCTTTGTAAACTAGGGTGTCACGCAAGTGCTGATTTTTCTTTTACTGCATTTTCAGTATTTATGTGATATGTAAAATTAAAATTGATGCATATGGTCTCATTATAAAAATTAGATTTCAAATTAATAATATGCACTTTCTACTTTGCATCTGCAAGCATTTGCTGAATAAGGGCAAGTAACCTAGATACTGATGAAAAGCCCTAATTAAAATTACTTGAATGACAGGCTGAATTTCATGGCAAAAAAACAACGAAGTGACTGAGTATCTGCTTTCATATATCATTAGCCACTTCCACCAAGGGAGAGAATTGTCAGATGTAATAGTATTTGCTGATTTAAATGCATTCTTTAAATAAAAGCCGATTATGCCTATAAAAAGAGCTTCTCTAATCGTCACTTTGATGGCACATTCTTCTATCAGTTTGAAAGGTATAAGAAAAGGGGGGGAAAAAAAGAACTTGCCCCCCAAATTATTAACTCCCTCCATTCTCCCTTGCCCTCTGAACCAGTAACAGATAACAGGATTATAAAACATCTCCAGTTTCAGAAATGGTGACCTAAGGTGGGTGTAAAGGGGTCTTCAGAGATGTGGTGAGCTGTAGGAGGCCCTCAACTCGGAGCCATTCTGTGAAAGGAGACATGGGCTCTGGAGGGAACAAGAAGAATTCTTGGCCACTGTCACCATCATGACCCTGGGTTAAAGGCAGAATGGATGGCAGAAATTCTTTGCCTTCCTACTGGTACCAAACAGGTTGGGGGAAGAAAGGTAGAACAGTGAGGGATTTGGGAATAAGCCTGGATTGACCAATGTAATTTTCTGGAGAAAAAGAAACAGGAAGGTGAAAGGAGGAACTTAATTAAGATAATTCCATTTTATTTGGCCAGATTTTTGAAGGGTAAATTTAATTAAAAGATTTTTTTCTTTTAATACCTGAGAACCTCCAAAATGTTCTTGGCTACCTGTCAAAAACAAAGCTTCCTGATCTCTTAAATACATAACTTTTCATGTTTTAATTTTTTAATTTTTGATCCCTAGTACAAATAACAATCACCAACAACTCTACTACCATATCTACCAGGTGCTAAGTGCTCACAATATTCTAGGCACTTTGCTAATAAACGTATTACATCTGTTAGCTCATTTTATCCTCACAGTAACTACAGTTAAATACAGTTGTCATTATTATGATTTTACAGATGAGGAAATTAAAGCACCGAGAGTTTAAAGGACTTTTCAGATTAAAACCTAGGGATTAAATTTGGGATTAAAACCTAGGTCAGTTTCCAGAGCCCTCCCTTTTACCCATTAATTTACAATATCTTACTTAAAAATGGCAAGAAAAAAATTTCAATATCACTAACACATAAGGACTTGCCTTTAAAATGTTCTTGTGACAGTGACCACTTGACAGTGTTTTAGTAGCAGTAAGTGGTCACCTGTGCTTTGGTCCTATAATTTAAGGCCTACATAGATATAATTGCTCCAAAGCCTACAAAAACTATATTAAGAGTTGAAATGATAAATTTCATAATAACCAAGGGAGGCTTAGATTTAGTTTTATTTAGGTCAATCAAATTTTTATACTGAGCTAAGTTACTTGTTGGTTTTCAATGGGAGTTAAAGAGCAAATCTCACTAAATTAAGTAAGGTTTTAATAAAACGAATAACACCATGACAGTAATAATCAACTTAGGCAAGAATTTTTAATAGATTCTAAAACCATTGGGTGAATTTAGGGGAGAGGGAAGATAAGATATTCATACAACCTTAAAGTATCACTTCAGAGATAAATCAGTATTTGCAAAGAGAGAAAAGGATACTTTTACAATGAGGAATCTGGTAAACACCACCTTAACTAAATGATCAAACTTAACGTCACCAGAAATAAGGCGAGCTGACACCACATGCCTCCTACATTGTGTCCTTCTCAGCGCAGCGCATCATCTATGTAGTATTCCCACTAACAATCTTTAACCTGTATCTCATCGTGAGGAAACAATAAGACAATTCCGAATTAAGGCATATTCTATATAACAACTGGTATGAACTCTCCAAATGATATAAAGGACAAAAAGCCTACAGAACTGTTTAAATTTAAAAAGATTAAAGAAATATAACAACTAAATGCAAGGCTAGACTTTGACTGGATCTTGAATTTTAAAAAACCAATCAGGACATTACTGGAATAATCTAGATATTTCTTCTTTTCAGGAGACAAACGCTGAAGTATTTAGGAATAAGGGGTCTTGACGTTTACAATTTACTCTTAAATGGGTCATGGAAAAATATATGTATGATGCCACTTCAAAAATTTCACGAAAGATTATTATCTTTTTAATTCTATTTTTCCACAAACTTTTTGAAGTACCCTCGTACACAGAGAGAGAGAGAGAGACAGAGAGAAAGCAAATATGGCAAAATGCTAACAATTAGTGAATCTAGATAGCAGCTATAGAAGTGTTCATTGCACTATTCTTAAAACTTCATAGATTTGAAATTTTTTAAAGTAAAAAATTTGCAAAAAAAAATTTTAAACTACAAGGTCTTTCCAGAGAAGAGGGTAATATACTCTACCATTCTATAAAGTGGTGTGTGGTTTCTTAAAAGACCCAACAGTTCTTAAAATCAACTAATGCTTTTAGTGACTTACATGTCTCAAATAACAACCACAAAAGAGAAAACAATTCCAGATTGTTGGGGCTATGTCCTGAACCATGGCTGTATTCATAAAACGGTGGTAGACCAGGAGGTGGCTGGTTTCTGACTGAGACAACCCTAGAAGGAAGGATTCCGAGCATCAACAGAAAGAGTGCTCTCTCCTCTCAGAAAATAGAGGCTCTGTGATTACCATGACCTTCCTAGAGAGACCTGAAGGACACTGCTCCAGCCAGAGCTGCCTGAGTTCAGATCTCTTTTGGCATAGGCAGTCTGTTCCAAACATTCTCTCTGATCTTGATTTTTCAGGTCAGAGGATTTACCTGGTTTGCCTCAGGAGACTTGTCTTTGGATTCAGTTCAAGAGAACCAAAATATTTAGAAGGTGCAAGGCATGATGCTAGGCACTGAAGCTACAAAGATGAATAAGCCAAGGAAGAACCCTGCCCTGGAAAAACTCAGCCTGTAAATAAATGAGTAATAAACAACATGAAAAGTGCTATGTTGGGAGTATGTCCTATAGAACACTGGTGAGAAACAAATGGAGCAGATTTGTCCCAACATCCAGGAGAGCCATAGAGCAAAGGCCATATCTGAGCCGAAGGATAACTTTTCCAGGAAGTAAGGGCATTCCAAGTTCAGGAAAGAGCACAGGCCAAGGCATGGGAAGGCTAAAGTGTTGGCTCACTTGAATAACAGTGAGTAGAGTTCATTAGTTAGAGGATTGGGGGTGGTGGGTGGGAAGAGATGAAGCAGCTCATCAATCCCCTGCCTACTGTCTGGAAAATACTGCACATCTCTGGACTGGATCCCTTGTTCATTTTCCTCCTGGATGATGATATCTGATCTACCAAACACTTATTATGTGCCCTAGGCACTGCAGGGGAATACTGACATGAACAAATCCTTGTTCTCAAGGAATTTATGTGCTAGTACTAGAAGGTCGTGAGGAATAAGTACATAGAGAACTCTAATCTAGGAACAATGTATTTAAGATCCTAAGAAGTATTTTTTAAAACACATTTTAGGCTGGCTGGTTAGCTCACTTTGTTAGGGCATGGTGCTGGTAACACCAGGTTCAAGGGTTCATATTCCCTTACCAGCCAGCCACCAACAAAAAAACCCCAAGAAACACATTTTATTTATTTATTTTTTTAATTATTATTATTTTTTTTTTGTCCTTTTTTGAGACTGGCCGCACTGCGCTCAGCCAGTGAGCGCACCGGCCATCCCTATATATAGGATCCAAACCCGCGGTGGGAGCGCTGCTGCGCTCCCAGCGCCGCAATCTCCCGAGTGCACCACGGGCTCGGCCCAAGAAACACATTTTATTTATTTATTTTTTTAATTATTATTATTTTATTTTTGTCCTTTTTTGAGACTGGCCGCACTGCGCTCAGCCAGTGAGCGCACCGGCCATCCCTATATATAGGATCCAAACCCGCGGTGGGAGCGCTGCTGCGCTCCCAGCGCCGCAATCTCCCGAGTGCACCACGGGCTCGGCCCAAGAAACACATTTTTAAAAGCTGGACTTCACAGAAAGAAGATCACTTTCAGTGAAGAAGGTATGGACAGAGAAATCAAGGAAGACTCTCTGAAGGTGGTGGCACAGGGGCCAGACCTTAATGGGTATGATATAGATGAAAACACGGAGAGAACATTCCAAGAGAAGGAACTAGCCTAAGTTAAAATGCAGAGATGGCTCTGCAGATAGATGCTGCCCAAGTCCATGGATTCCTAAATATTCTTCTTGAATTTAGAACCAAACATATTTCTTTGACTATTTACTACATAGGGCTGAGAATCAAACATTTTGGTTATAGCTTGCTTTGTGTTTTCTATTACACTAGTAACTATCTCTTTTGTGGGCTTGTTGCTTGGCAGGCAGGGTGGGGGTAACTGGGAATGGACAAGAAAACAAGCTGGCCAAGCAGAACCACCTCAGAGTTGAAAATTGGCAATCTGCTTCCCGTGTTCTTAGTAAAGTCCTGCAGTCCAGGGCAGTGACCTGGGGCATTTGGGCTTAAAATCTGCTCTGTTTACATAATCACACATTCCCTATATAAAGAGGCCCTTGTGAAGTCTGCCAATCTGTCAGTTCTAGTCACAGTCAGTTCTAACAAGCATCTGAACAAGGAAATAAGACCAGAATGGGGGTGTGGGAGGGAAGTGGTCAAACTAGTTGGGCAATTTTATTATTACTGAGCATTACATTTTCATCAGGGTGAAAGACGCTAACATTATTTAACACCTAATAAGTATTGTACTGGTGCTTATGTGTACTGTCTCATGTAATCCTCTTAATTACCCAATGAGTAGTATTAACTCAGATAAGTAAACTGAGGCTCAGAGATTAAATTACTTGCTCAATGTTTTTTTCTTTCTTTTTCTTTCTTTTTTATTTGTTTATTTATTTGCTCAATGTTATGTAGCTAGTAACCACTGGTGCCCACATCTTAGTCCATAAACCTAGCTCTTGCCCTACTGCTTGTTGCTTGCCCTCACTTATATCAGACAACTGGCAAGTTCTATGTTTTAACCCAGTAGACACTTCACTACAGATAGAAGAAGCTTTAGTTCGGTCCCGCTCATATACTGCCCGAACTTTGACAGTCTACTTTCTTCTCCTCCCTGGACTTTAACAGTCTTCTCAACAGTTCTTAATGCTATGGCCAACGAGTGGCCTACAACCCTGAAGAGATAGGTGTAATAATGAAACAGTTTACACTGAGAGTGTGCTAAGCTTTCGAAAGCAAAAACAGATGCTGTTCCATCTGTCAAAAGAGGACAAAACAAAACGAAAAGCCTACCCTTGCTACCACGCAGTGCAGTTTGCATATTTTTACAAGAAAATCCTTCCTGGGAATGAGAATTGCATCATGTAAAATATTAAAATATAAGATTCATAATTCACCAAGGAGTGTGAGCGCTATAAGCCAGGACCTGAACTTTTATTTATTTTTTTTATTTTCCTTTTTTTTGTCTTTTTTCGTGACCGGCAATGGATCGCAACCCTCGGTGTCGTGCCCGGACCGGGACCGGCAACGGGATCGCAACCCTCGGTGTTGTGCCCGCACCTCGCTCAGCCAGTGAGCGGCCGGTCTGTATGTGGGATCCGAACCCTCGGCGGGAGCGCCACCACGCTCCCAAGCAGCGCACTGTAGCAATGCGCCACCGGGCCAACCCCGGACCTGAACTTTTAAAAAAGGCAGGGCTGGCCAGTTGGTTAGAGCGTGGTTCTGATAACACCAAGGTCCACGGTTCAATCCCTCCACTGGCCAGCTACCAAAAAAAAAAAAAGGCAGAGTATTGCTCAAAAGATTACAAACTGCAAAAGGTTAAACACAGACTAAAACCCCTTGGCTTTCCAACTTGATCAGTTTACATAACTCAGAAGGTGGAAAAACTTGGAATCTGGGCCTAAAACAACAATGATTTATTTCCACTCAAGTTATGCTACAAAGGGAAAAAATGTGAAGTTTGAAAATTTTCCTTTCAAAAGCCAGATTTAGACAAGCTGGAGGAAGGAAAAATAAATGCTACGCTCCAGCTCACTGCAGCAACACAATGAACTTTTTAAAAAAATGTTAATAATATATTTTATTTAATCCAATATATTTAAATTACAATTTCACCAACAATGAACTGTTTTTGCCCATTTAAAGTAGAGTTCCTCTTTCTTCTCCCTCAGAGAGTATCTCCTTAGCTGGTTGGCTCAAAGTCAATCTCAATCCCATGTGGCCTAGCTTATGCCAGATTCACAAACCATACTGATACTGTATAAACTTCCACAACTTCATGACCTTGGTCATAAGGACCAGTAGGCAAGCCAGCCCGGCCAGTGCAGAGAAAATACATGATCACTAGCAAAAACAGCCACTCAGGAGCACACACTTTTCTGAAAGTGGGTGGGAAGGGTCACTCTTGCATAAAGCTGCATGCCTGTTCCTATTCCTGTTCACCTGACTGTGCACCTGGACCCTACGCCCCTGGGCTGCCAGAGCTAACACTAGCTGCCCAATTAAGCTGAGGACGACAGCCTCCTCCATTCCACTACCAGCATCACCAACTTCTGAACACAGTTTCAGTCATGTGGCCAATCTTCTGTCCAACATCTGTAGCTGGCTGCTGTCCTTGCCTTTGCCCAAGAGGCCTCTGCTGACAGTGGTAGCACAGCTGTGCACATTGACCAGGAGATGCCAGCTCCTCCCCCCACATCCTTTGTCCCACCACAGGAGGTAAAACTATTGCAGTATCAGGAGCAGCTGCTTAATACAGAACCAGGGGTAGAAGGCTCAGGGTGGGTAGACATTTTTTGGTAGCTCTAGTGGCAGCAACTCTGGACACGGGACATCCTCCCAGGAGGCAAAGAGGGAAGTCATGCTAAACATAACTATCATCAAGCTTGTCACATCCAACTTCTCTTCTTAGCTGCCACATTCATAGCCCCATGCTCAAACAAGCAGAATTAAGCTGTTCTTTTTTTAAACAGTCAAGGATTCTAGGGCCCTATCATTAGTATGAACTATGTCACACCTAGGTGTTAAAAGATGAACTGGGCCAGTCAGATTCCCTCTCTCTGGAATTCAACTAGAAATATTAGAACAATTTGAGCTGAGTCATGATAATGGTGGAACATTACAATGGAGAATTAGAAGCTCCCACTTTTCAAATCCCTGCAGCCTGCCACACCTCAGCACAGCCTCCACGACTCCTGGTTCTGTCATAGCTCCTGTTCTTGGGCTCCCCTTGTCACTCACAACCACACCCCTGATTTGAGGTAGCACAAGAGAATCTCTCATCCTTGCGGCCAAAGAACCCAACTTACAAAGCAGTTCACACAGGTCCAGAAATGGTGTGGCATCACTCAGGAGGCAGAATCCCATAGTTAAGCTACGCCTAAAGGGCAGCTCAGATCTACAGCCCCTAAACCACCTCTTTGGAAATGCTCCAGCTATGTGAGTGTGACAAACAGAATACAAGGACTCAAGAAAAAGCCAAGGGCCATTTATGTTTTCAAATAGCTGTGGCAATGTACCTTGGGTCATACAGCTTAAGTTGCTAATTTTCATATAAAATCCAGCCCTGTAAAAAACAGCATAATTTGTCAGATTATATAGTTTAAACCTGTCTTCCTTTCCCACAAATGATACACACCAGCGAAACAAATAAAAATCACTTCCTTTATTATTCACCAGGTAAAATAGTATAAACTACTGGTCTGCCAGGTTCAAGTCTGTTGAATAAAGCTGTGTGCTCTTGTAAAAAGACACTTCACCTCTTTGAGTCTCAGTTTAAAATAAAATCTAGAATGAGATGATCTTTAAGAAACTTTTCAGCTCTGAAATTGTGTGGGTCCTACTACTCTCTCAGCAACTAATGAACTCATATTTACAAACATACAATTCATTCACTTAGATATCTAAAGGCCATTGAGCCAGGCATGTAAGGTACTTAGCATAGAGCAGCGAACTAAACATAAAAAACACCCTGCTCTTATAAGATTTATGTTCCAGTATGAAAAACACACAGAAAAACACATTTAATTTTTGGGGGTCATGATAAGCACTTTAAAGAAAAATAAAATGAGGGTAAAAAAGAAATAAAATGAGGGCAAGAGGAATCAAGAAAAAGAGGGTAGAGGGGCTGCTACTTCTGATAAGGAAGTCAGGAAAGATTTCTCTGTTAAGGTGACATTGAGCAGAGACCTAAGGGAAGTGAGTGAGTGCTCCATTCAGAAATCTGGGGGAAGAGAGTTTCAGAGAAAAGGAAGTACTAAGGCCCTGAAAGTCCTCAGTTATCCTTTTCAAAGAATAGCAAAGAAGTCAGTGTGGCCAGAGTGGATAAGGAAGAGAATGATAGAAGGTGATGTTAGAAAACATCGAAGATTCAACAGACCCAAAACCTGAGAAGGAAAGATTTAAACACTTCAAGCACAAGATTCACACCAGTATGGGCCCTGGCTTCTTCTAAAACAAAGACCGGAAGGAAACAGAAAAATGATGATGATTGGTTTTACTGGGGAGGCAGGATTGTTCTTATTGCTTATAAAATAACACTTGTTCAATGAAAACCAGATTGCTTTGTTCTGATTCTACTACTTCATTACAATACTATGGCCCAGAATTAGGATAACAACAGAAATTACTGGGATCAGGTATCTGGCAAGAGGGCCATACTGATCTCTATTCCATGAAGGTCTTCTCAGTAACCCTGCAATATCTACTGGTGGTGACTTTTTTCTAAAAAAAGATGACTGGTAAGGGGATCTTAACCCTTGATTTGGTGTTGCCAGCACCACGCTCACCCGATGAGCTAACCAGCCATCCCTTTATGGGATCTGAACCCGTGGCCTTGGTGTTATCAGCACTGCACTCTCCCGAGTGAGCCACGGGCCGGCCCCTGGTGGTGACTTTTAGTTCTTAAAGTTTCTTTTCTTTGTTTCCATATCTATGGATAGATACACTTCCAGTCCTTCACTCACCCAAATCTCCACTGCCAATGTCTTCTTCCTCCTACTTATTAACAAAATTTACTTATCTGTTTTTCATTTTCTTCTCCATTCTCTCTATAAAGATGACTCTCAAGAGATGCATACCTCCAGCCCCAATCTCTGCTCCCAAACTCCTTGACCATAATTTCCAACTGCCCGTTAGGAATTTCTTCTCAGATCAGATATAAGGATATACCAAGCTCTACATCAAATCATCACTACACCAAGCTGGTTTTCCCTCTATTGACTCTCCAACTTTCTTTTTTTATTTTAATTTATCAATGTACAATGTAGTTGGTTTTTGTGTCCCTTTACCAATTTCTCCTTTTCCCCCCATGACTCTCCTACTTTCAACAGTGCCAAGATTCTAGCATTCAGTAGAAAGGATTTTAGTGCAACCGTGTTATCAAATCTATCAGCATCATGGTCTACTCCATCACTAAGAACCACTGGTCCCTTGTTCCCCCCGCCCCACATTCTAGGAATATCTCACTGCTAGTATCCTAGGTTTTTGTGGTCCTTATTACTTCTTATGAGTTTGATTATGGAAATCTCCTAAGCAATTTTTCTGACCCTGGCAAAAAAAAAAAAAAAAAAAAAAAAAAAAAAAAACCACCCTTTCCTTTGCCCCAAAAAAAAAAAAAAAAAAAAAACAGAAAAATCCAGCCTTTCCTTTGCTCCAAAAAAAAAAAAAAAGCCTTCAATGATATCTGGGCACTATGCAAAGTATTCTACATGCAATTTCTTATTTAATCCTTCTAATAAACCACAAGTACACACTATTATTATCCCTATTTTGTAGATTTAAAAAATAGAGGTTTAGGAAGATTAATAACCAGCCCAAGGATACAGAGATGGCAAGTAGTAGAACAGGAATCCAAACCAGGCAGCTTACTCTAGTCTGTACTCTTGATCACTGGTTACTCAAATCAAGTTTTAGCCTGAGCAGTCAGGCTTCCACATAAACCAGGCTTAATTAAAGTCTGCTTTGAACATGCCTACTTCTAGACTATCCTTATTCCTGAATGAGAACAGTATCATGCAATATTTAAGAACCGTGGCTCTGAGGTCAACCTTTTTAGGCTCAAATCCCAGTCCTATTGTTTGACACATGATTGTAGACAAACAACCTTTTTCTAACCCTATTTCCTCCTCTATAAAATGAGAACAATGGCTGGCCAGTTAGCTCAGTTGATTAGAGTGCAGTGTTACAACACCAAGGTCAAGGTTTGGATCCCCATACCAGCCAGCTGCCAAAAAAGAAAAGAATAAAAACAAATAAATAAAATGGAAATAATATGGGTAGAATTGGGAAGATTAAATGAGATTAAGCATAGAAAATCATAACCCACTGCCTGGCTCACAAGCCCTCACTAACTGTTACCCGTCCTAATTAGTATAATTCTACCTCCCAGCATTTTCTGCCTATTCTTTTCCTACCTAACTTTTAAGATCAAGATTTAACACAGATCATAGTAACCTGTTCCTCCTCTGGATGGCAAGAATATTTTTTGTTCACTTGCCATTGACCATAAGTTGATCTGTATTTTATTTTATTTATTTACTTTTTTGACCGGTAAGGGGACTGCAACTCTCCACATGGTGTTGTCTGCACCATGCTCAGCCAGTAAGTGCACCAGCCATCCCTATATAGGATCTGAACCTGCGGCCTCAGTGCTGGCACTCTCCCGAGTGAGCCACGGGACCAGTGTATCACTCATAATATTTACCATATGGAGGGACTATTTTAAGCACTCCACATGAATTTACGCATTTTAATCCTCATCACAACCTTATGAAGTAGGTACTGGTTTTATCTCTCTTTTGCAGGTGATAAAACTAAGTCACAGAAAGGTTAAACAACCTACCTAAGGCCATAAAACTAATAAGTGGGGGAGCCCAGCAAGTCTGGCTGGCTCCAGAATCCATGCTCTTTGCCATTACTTAATGTTTCACATTTGTATTTTCATGTCTCCTCTGGGAAACTGCCCCCTTCTCAAAAACAAAATGGTGTCTTCTCTAGATCTCCCACAAGGCCAAACATAGGCTCATCCACAGACTTATGCACATCAAATATTTGATAGATTGATATTCCCCAATGCTGCATGATCATCTTCACCAGGACCTACACCCTCTGTCTGCATTTATTCTGTTTTCTCACCATTCCTTTTCAATAATTATCTTCAAACTACCTGTACCCAAGCTATTATAAATATAATGACATTGATTAGTATTCTGTATGAATAACAGTACTGCGAGGATTTAGTTCATACCCTAACATCAGTGAGAACTTCTCTTTCCAGGACTCAGAATTTCAAGTCCACTATTGCAGAACTAAAATCCATGTGAATATAGGCTGTTCAGTTAGCTCAGTTTGTTGGAGCACGGTGCTTATAACACCAAGGTCCAGGGTTCAATCCTGTACCAGCCAGCTGCCAAAACAAACAAACAAAAAAACCCCAAAACATGTGAATGCAATCTCAAGAAACTTTTCCTCAATATTTTGACTAGAGGTGGATTTCTTCTCATCATGAAGAATTAAATAAAGAAAACACAAAGCAAGACTTTGCTTCAATTTATCAATAATTATTTTAAAGTATTTTAAACTGATATTTCTACTTGACTCTATTCTCTCTTCACCCCAAAGACAAACAACCCACAAATGCCTTCTTGTCCATTCTCTCTGGGGGAAAATTTATGGGAAAAAGGGGAAAAAATCCTACTTCTCCAAGGCCCTTTCTTTTGCATCACTTTCTTCTACCTCACAACATTCTAGCCACACTTCCTTCATTTCTTCAAAAGCACTAAAGCCCTTTTCATACTCAGTCCTTCCCATATGATATTTCTCTGCTTGGAAATTGCTTCCCTACACTTTCTAGCTAACCCCTCAATTTTTGGATCTGCTTAAATGCCATTTTCTCAGAGCACCTTTCTCTATACTCCCAATCTAAACTGATGCCCCCTTTTTAGAGTCTCTACTGCATGCTTTATTTTTCCTTCAGGGAACTTAATCACAGTTTGTCTTTTTTTAAAAGATGACCGGTAAGGGGATCTTAACCCTTGACTTGGTGTTGTCAGCACCACGCTCACCCAGTGAGCTAACCGGCCATCCCTATATGGGATCCGAACCGTGGCTTTGGTGTTATCAGCACCGCACTCTCCCGAGTGAGCCACAGGCCGGCCCTTTTTTTTTTTTTTTTTTTAAAAGATGACCGGTAAGGGGATCTCAACCCTTGGCTTGGTGTTGTCAGCACCACGCTCAGCCAGTGAGCAAACCGGCCATCCCTATATGGGATCCGAACCCGTGGCCTTGGTGTTATCAGCACCGCACTCTACCGAGTGAGCCATGGGCCGGCCCGCACAGGCCGGCCCTTAATCACAGTTTGTAATCATGTTTACTTTTGTGACTATTTGATTAGTTTATTATCTCCCCCACAGGACTATAAGTTTGAGAGGTCTGGGACCAAATCATGAAGATAAACTTGACTTCCATTCCTTCCTATGTTTTTCATGTTCTCAGTGGTGCTCTAGAGAGCACCAAACATTTACTTGCTTTGGGATCCACAGTCAAACTGATACAGAGGGCTGTGCATATCACCAGATGACTGATTAAATGTCTCAGTAGCCTTTGTGCTGGAGAGAGCCCCAGTCTGCGTCACCTCCCACTCTGCTGGCCCAATAACTTTTAAGGGGACAGCTGATGTCCCTGGCCACTGTTTCTCTATGTGGATTTTAAGCTCTCCACAGTCTACTGAAAATGGTCGTGGTTTTACAAACCCTACTTCAAATCTGCACAGGTAAAGCTGCTGGGTGAATGGATGATTCTATGGCATACGCTTTCTGAAAGAAAGGCTGATGGGCTCAATAGGGAATGGTTCATGTTTTCCTCTCTACTTATACATAAGCCTGACATGCACAGCTAAACAAACTGTTAATATAGCCAACCTGAGGTGACTTAAGGAAAAGTACAAATAGCAAGAGAGAGCATTATTAAGAAGGCACCAAACAGTTAGAGATGAACAACTTAGATGTTCCCAACATTATATGCAACGGGCACAGATTCTCAAAGTTACTTCAATCTTGGAATAACACCAAATATCTTTAGGCTCTCTCAAAATAGATCAACCTTCAGACTTCAGCTGAAAGCAAACACAACAGGAGCCAGTAGTCTAATAATTATTTCTCCTTCCTGACCTCAATCACCAGAAAGGCAATCTGCTCTGTGAGGATGCAAGCCTGAGGATCAGAATCAGATCAGATTCTCTTCTTGTCTGGGCTCTCACTGGTCCATCTCAACAATTTACCTCAGCTATAAAATGAGGGCACCAACACTAATGTTCTACAGTTCTATATTATCATGCTGTTATACAGTAATGGCACCAAAACCCATGCAGGCTGTAGAGATGCTAAAATCTTTACTGCTCCTACCAACCCTAACACTCTCTCTCCAATTCTCAGTAACCAATTAAGCAGTATGTTGTAAATGTGACATATATACAGAGAAGGCAGACAAGAAGAATGGTGATCCAGAAACTATTAAATATAAGATATGACTGAGAAAAGTGAAAACAATTAGCTTGGAAAGAGAAACTGATAGTTGTTTAATTACCAAGAGATAGACTGTCACAACGATAACTTATTCTGTTTTACTTCATAGTACACCATTGACTAAATGGGTAAAAACTGCAGAGAAGCATCTGACACAACAGAAAAAATAAATTTAATAACTAACTACATCTGCAAATTTATAGAGTTTCTCTGAAATAAACTGCCTCCCTTTTCACTAGATGTCTCAGAAGCTAAGTGAGCAATTCCCCGGGTTATTTTAGAGAAAGAGCCAACAAACTTTTTCTGTAAAGGGATTCATGGGCCACATATAATTCCTTAAAAATGTAAAAACAATCCTTAGCTCACACGCCATACAAAAACAGGTAGTTTGCTGACCCTTGTTCCAGAAGAGCACTGTCTAATAGAAATATGAGTAAGATAGGTAATTAAAATTTTTCTAGTATCTATATTTAAAAAGGTAAAAAGAAACAAATGAAGTTAATTTTAATATTTTATTTAATCCAATATATCTAAAAAGTTATTTTAACATGTAAACAAAATTCCTGAGATCTTCCACATTTTTAAAAAACTAAGTCTTTGATATGTAGTGTTTATTTTATAATTATACCACATCTCAATTCAAACTAGTCACATTTCAAGTGTTCATTAGCTACACGTGGCTACTGTCTATCATACTGGACCAAGCAGTTCCAGAAAAACCTGTGCATTCCATTGAGAAATAGGGATGATCTTCCAACCAATATTTAATTATAATGATTCAAATCAATGAGGAAAAAAATGGAGTAGTCTATAAATGTACTGGGGCAATTAGCAAGCTACCTGGAGAAAATTAAGCTGGATTCTTTCTTGTGCCTTACTCCAATATAAACTCCAGACTGAAACAACATGTCAATATAAAAAGTAAAATAATAAAAGCATTTAAAAAAAAACACAGTTATCATTTTCCTATTGTCCTGCAGTGGGAAAAACCTTTTAAAGCATGTCACGAAAATTCAGAAACCATAAAGAAATTGACTGGTAAATTTACTCACATAAAAATTTATAATGTTAGTACTACAAAAAAACATTAAACAGGGCTGAAAAGTAAATGACACATGGGGGGAAATATTTGATACATAGGTCAAAGTGTTTTAAGAAACCTTAATATAAAAAGTAGCCTTTACAAAAAGACACATACCCAAAAATAAAAATGAACAAAGTATACAGTTAGCAAGATAAAAAAATCAAATAAAAAAGAGAGAGAGAGAATCAAATGGACAGTAAAGAGAAAAAGAAATGCAAAAAAAATTTTTTTTCAAAGGTGCTGTTCTAACCATTAGATTAGCAAAGACTGAAAAACAGCCATTTCCCCAAACCCTCAACAAAACTGAGTTTTGCAAATTGGGTACTATCAGTGGGAATATAATTATGTATGAACCTTCTTAGGGGCAGCTTGGCATTCTGTATAAACATGTAATCTCACTTCTAGAATCACACTCTTAGAGGTAATTACAAAAAGGCAAAAAGATGAAGGATATTAACAGAAGCATGATTTATGAGAGAAAACAACTAGAAGCAACTTAAATAACATCAATAGACTCAATTAAATAAACTAACTTTATTAAGGATAATGTAGGTTTGTTATAGAAAGATGTTAACATTGTCAGGGAGGAAATGCAGTTTATAAAACAGCATGTATAGTGTGATCCATTTGTGACCCAAATGTATATAAAATGTGAAGTTTTATATAAATGTACATATTCATAAAGAGATACCAGAAGGATATTTAGCAAAATGTATATAGTGATTATCTCTAGTAGAAGCATGACCATGTATATGCTTATCTTCATTTTCATTTTTTATAATGATTTGACACTTTTTATCCCAGAATCACTTTTTTATAATCTTCTCAGCATGATGATTTTTTTGGTAATTATCACTCTTAGAAACATCTTTTATACACGTCATTTTACAGAGTGTATTACATGCACCACAGTATGGTAAACACATTGACTAAAAAACGAACAAACAAACAAACAAAAAATACCACTACCCTGATGCACTGAATAATTAGCATCATTAGAAATATCTTTTTTTTTTTTTTTTCCATTTTGTCTTTTTTCATGTCTGGCAACGGATTGCAACCCTCAGTGTTGCGCCCGTACCGGACCGGGACCGGCAATGGGATCGCAACCCTTCGTGTCGCACCCACACCTCGCTCAGCGAGTGAGCGGGAACCGGTCTGTATGTGGGATCCGAACCCTCGGCGGGAGCGCCACCGCGCTCACAAGCGGCGCACTGTAGCAGTGCGCCACCGGGCCGGCCCAGAAATATCTTTTATACATGTATCTTTACATGCAACACAGAACAGTAGACACATTCTTTTACTAAAATAATCAGCATAATAATTTTTATTTTTTCTTTTCTTTTTTTTTTTTACAAAAAGATGACCGGTAAGGGGATCTTAACCCTTGACTTGGTGTTGTCAGCAACATGCTCTCCCAATGAGCTAACCGGCCATCCCTATAAGGGATCCGAACCCGAGGCCTTGGTGTTATCAGCACCACGCTCTCCCAAGTGAGCCAGGGGCCGGCCCTAATTTTTATCTTTTCTGATTAATGTAAGCAATTTTTTACTATAAAAATTTTCTGGAGAGAATTAACAGAATGATGCTAAAAGCAACAAATGTCCTCTATTTAGTAACTTACTTTCACAGGTTATAAAGAGAGTGAGAAGTACAAGTGACAAAGAAACCTAATAAACCAGACATAAAAGGAAGCCACCTATGTTCCCCAGCTTAAGCTATAATTTGATTCTTGTACAAGACAGAGGAAGGACAAGTTACTTTGACTCCATCTTCCCGCAGTTAGTACTGTTACACAATAATACATATCAAAAAGCTATTTTTCAGAGGTAAAAAGTATCCTTCAAACACATATACAGAAGAAAACTTTCTCTTTAACACCAGACACTCTTCTATATAAATCTAAGAACACACTAGAGTGACTATCACCAGAAAAGTTCCCTAGATTCTACAGAAATGACAAACTGTGAACAAAGTAATATATTTTCATGTCCTCATAGATTATCAAAAGAGCCTCCCAAATAAGGGAAGCTAGATCATGTGAAGAGTCTTTTGCTAGTTTGCCCTCCACTCCTAACCCAAGTGAGCTAAGTCACTTGAAGTATGGATATGGATAAAGGTAATTTCATACAATGTCATACTTCAGCCATTAGGTTTTCCAATTTTGGGGTTCTATAAGATCTATGAATCCACAGGGCTATGAAATAAAAAAACAAATTTGACCCTAAATAATGTTTTCCTTTGCCACTGCTGACATTCCTCAAAACCCTAGATCTTTTCTCTCAAAATAATGAAAAGTTAGCAGAAAGCTCACCCACAACAGCCTTGCAGGACCTCACTGTCAACAAAACAGGTGTCATGAATTACCAGTGTGTTCCAGGGCAAGAGTCTCCAAGTGGAAACAAAACACACAAAAGGATGATCAATGTTAAAATGTTTTCCTAATTGGGAAAAAAAAGTCAACAGCTATATCAAGAATTATAAGGCTGCCTTTTATTGAACTGTCATGCTACTTCTCCAACAGACAGGCAATGCAAATATTTTAAGGGCGTTACCTTTAGGAGGAAAATATGACTTGCTTTCAGCTTTGTGAGGCCAGTCTACCACGAGGGGTCCAAACCTGCGAAAGCTGGCAGTGATCTCATCTACAAAACAAAGAAGGAATCTTAGCAAAAGAGAAAAAAATATTGCAATCGGAATAGCATAAAACAAGTCTTTTTATTAAAAAAATGTTTCGAGGGCTATTTTCTAAAGCATTTTTACAGAAGTCAAACCTACTAAGTGAAATACCATTGCTGGGTGTACATTTGGTTATTCACTTTTAACCATGCAAAGTGTGTTTCTAACTATAATTCATTTCCTTTTACTGCCAATAAACTTGACTTAAAAAATTTGGGAAAAAAATCTGATATTAGCTAAGGTGATCTCTATTTCAAGTAAAAAGGAAATTCTAAAAATAGAAATGTTTTCTGTTTTCAGAAAAAAGGCAAAGGTACAGAAAATATATAAAATATAGTTTTACTTGTATGGAATCTCTAAGACTTTTAGAAATAGATATGATTATTTGATGAGGAGTAGGGGCAATAAGTAGGTAATTCTATTCAGTGTTGAGAAAATGTTAAAAGCCAATGGTCTTGTTCTCTCATACCTATATACCACATACCTTATAAAGAAAATGTATCAAAAATAATAGCTCAATAAACTTATCTTCTTCTGACTTTTGATTCAAAGCAGAACATAGCCTGGTTCCCACTCAGGTTTAGGTTGCCACTCTCTCAGCCAAAAAAAATTTGTCTTAAAGAAAATCTAATCAATAGATGAGATTGACAAAACACAAGAACAGTTTGGAGGAAAATGAGTCTCCAACTATATACAACTTTAATGTAGTAAGTCTAAAAAAACTATTTTTAGAGATCTTTCTTCTCTCATCATGAAAAAAAAAAAAGATGATAAATTAGAGAAGTGTCATAACTAGAATAACGCTGGCAAAACAAGTCTGTTTTAATAATATTTTTATAGCAGATCCGAAGCCTATTGGAATTAAGAGTTGATGTTTTTTCCCTTAAGTAAACTTTGTCATAATTTCATTTCTTTCATCTACTCAACAAATATTTATTCACAACCTACTATGTGTTAAAATGAATACTTCCACTGGCTTTAGGCATCAGCGCTCACTTTTGGACTGGTAGTATGTCCAAAATATTATTAAAGAAAAATTCTAACTCATCTTCATTCTTTTAAAGAGGGGGATTATGCTTTTCGTTAATAGGTATTTATATTAAAACGTGAGATGGTATGGTGTGATGAACATGAGCAAAAGCTCTGGAATCAGACTGACTTTGAGTTCTAACTGAACCAATTAGCTATATAAGTCTGGACGAATTATTTCTCTCTGATCCTGTTTCCTCACCTATAAAATGGAAATGGCAGGATATACCTTATGAAATAGCTATGAGGATTAAATGAGATAATGTAATGTGAAGTGCTTAGCATAATAATGAACTTACAGTAAGAGTTTCATAAGTTTTAGCTCTCATTATTATTTTAAAATTTACCCCAAATTAATAATTAGGAAACAGAAAGATGTTGGAAGAATGCTACATTGCCACAAATGAATGACAGACCTGAAGTGTATAATCCACTACTTCCTCATCTATCAAATATCATCACCTCCTACACTCTAAGATATAAATGTCCTAAAGCTGACTTAAGAGGAGAGGCAGGGTCAGACCACACAAAGAACAAACCTAGCCTTTGTAAAGTCATTAATTAATGCATAGTACCTTCATCAATATCAGGAGGAAGGCCTCCAACAAACACCTTTCTAGAGTAGCGTTCCACTCGTTCCCCGTTTTGACAGCGTGTGGGAGAACTTAAGCCAGATGACAAGGCCTGATCACCGTGGCTGTCGTCCAGGAAGGCATCTTCAAAGGGAAAGAGAGAAGACCGACCTGAAACAAATGTGGGAGTTTCTATAATTATAATGATTTTCCTGGACAATAAATGCTTTATTAGAAGCCCAAAGTGCAGAGTGAAACATACAAAAAAATGTGTCCTGAGCAGTGGCTTTTATAGTAGAATAAGCAATTGAAGATTAACAGTTCTAGACAAATTTATACCATCATCTTTGTGAAAGGGAATGGCCAACACTGAGATGACTGGATGGATATCTGAGGAAGAAGCATCAAAATTGTAGCTGAGCTATTTTCCTTGCAAAAAAAACTTTACATTTTTATCCATACAGTCCTTATCATGGCTGATAAGAGTATATCCAACAGTTTTTTTTCCTTTCTTCAGTCATTTCTTAAAATAATTGGAAAAAGTAATCTCCATTTACAGGTTTTTATCTGCTCTTTATGGAGACCTCAGAGGTTCAGTTCTAAAGACTGGCAGCTGATTACAGAGGCTAACTTCTCTTCCGATAGCAGAACTAAAGATCATCAAGTTTTCCCTGTCATCCCAAGCTACTCCAATTTGGAAAAAAACATCAGCAATAATAAGGGTGAGGCAAGTAAATGAAAACACATAAATTAAGATGTAAGAGTATAAATGTAGATGTGGTTATAACATCTTAACCCTGTAATCTAGGCTTTTTTTTAAATTGATACATATTGATTGTACATATTTATGGTGTACAGAGTGTTATTTCAATACATTTATACAGTGCATGACGATCAAATCAGGGTAATTAGCATATTTATCATTGCAAAAATTTATCATTTCTTTGTGATGAGAGCATTTGAGCTCCTCTCCTCTAGCCATTTGAGAACATACAATAAATTATTATTAATTATAGATGCTTCGCATTACTGTAGATCACTCGAACTTCTTTTTCCTATCTAGATGTGATTTTGTATCCATTAATCAACTTCTCCCTACCTCCCCTCCCCTCTCCCATAGGCTGTATTTTACATCACTCAAAAAACATATGAAAAGGAATGAAAAAGAATTATTTTCATTGTTAACTCTATAGCCAAATTAAGTTTGCAGAGGAAAGGTACCTACTCACTCCACATGACTATAAGAAAGATATCAGCAGTTAGACTCTATTAATAAATACAACACAATAATGCCATTTGGCATTACAAAACAAAATCTAAGTTTAAAAACAAACATATTTCCTTTGAGTCAGTAAATTCCTGATAAAACTTTCCACTAGGTTCCACTCTAAACATGAACTGTCTTGAGCCCTCTAATTTTTAAGGGAAAAAAAGAGAAATTCCCCCCTAAAATAAATTGATATACTCTTTATTTTATTTTTATTTATTTATTTATTTATTTATTTTTGTCTTTTTGTCTTTTTTTCGTGACCGGCAACGGGATCGCAACCCTCGGTGTTGCCCCCGCTCGAGCGGCCGGTCTATATGTGGGATCCGAACCCTCGGCGGGAGCGCCGCCGCACTTCCCAAGTGGCGCACTGTAGCAGTGCGCCACCGGGCCGGCCCCGATATACTCTTTAAAAAATGTGTCTTCTGGGCCAGCCCGTGGCTCACTCGGGAGAGTACGGTGCCGATAACACCAAGGCCACGGGTTCGGATCCCATATAGGGATGGCCGGTTGGCTCACTGGGTGAGCGTGGTGCTGACAACACCAAGTCAAGGGTTAAGATCCCCTTACTGGTCATCTTTAAAAAAAAAAAAAAAAGTGTCTTCCCCATTTAGTCTATCCTTTCTATATTTCCTTAAAACCTAGGTCATGTGTCACAACAGCCAACTCTCTAAAACAAAATATAAATAGCCTTAGACAAACAGTGAATACTTATTTCCTTTATAAAAAAAAATAGTTACTAATATAACTCTGTTTATTTTATGAACAACCCAGGTGGTATAAGAAAGGCACTTTTTTGATGTTGGGAGTTAAACAAAAGGACCACAGAATTTTTTGTTCAGCTTTTCCCAGCTTAGCTACAAACAGAACAAAATTTGTCACCTTATGCCACCTATCTTTTTTAGCCTGGCAGAAACAAACAATAGACAGTAAATTCTCATTCCCTTGATGTTTGTTTTGATTATTGTGCATAAAAGAAATAGATCTGCAGCCATTACGGGCAAAATGAGCTTCTCAAAGACACGCAGAGACGTTCTCCCACAGCTGACAAGTTAGCTTTTTTTAGTTCATACTCAGTGAATTACATGCCTACTCAGTGTCAGGCAGAAACCCAAATCAGCATTTCCCATAGAATGTTCCTATCCCCACCTCATACCTTCAACCCTAGTAACATGAGATGCTCAGAAAACAAAAGCTGGTGGAGGGGAGAGGGAAACTAAATAATTTGAGAAAATACTGCATACTTCACCCCCTTCCCAGAGATTCCAATCCACATTAGAAAATGAAAGGCCATGAAAAGTTCTGCAGAAAAGAAACATTAACTTAGTCTAGCATTATCGAGATTTAAGATAAAGAAATCCTTTAATGTATAAAAGTTAATGGAAAACACTTGAGAAATATTTATCCATATTCCAGGAACACCAGACAAACAAGATACTTCCCCACCAAAGGAGTCACAGTGTCGTGGAAGAGATAGGCAAGTACATAAATAATTACAAAGTGGGGAGATAAATATTGAAGGGAAGACTTTATCAAGTGACACAAGAGCACAATTTATTGCCCTCCTGGAGATGGGGGTTGGGAGTGGGAAGACCTTTAGAGTGATTTCATAGGAGAGTGATTTTGAGCAGAATCTTGTGGGAGTGGGAGTTTCCGAGGTAAAGAACAAGAATCCGCAGAGAAAGTATTTTCAAGATGGCTCTTGATCTTTCCCTCCAAACCTGCTTTTTCTCTAGCATTCCATAAAATCTCCACAAAAACAACTATTATCCATACCCGATTCAATCCAGAAATCCTTGACATTTCCCTCTCTCTTATATTCCATGTCAAATCCATCTCTCACTAAGTCCTGCCAATTCAAGCTCCAAAATAAATCTTCCATTCAATTATCTTCACCTCCAGTCCGAACACCTGGGTCCAGACCACTATTATCTCTCCGTCAGACTAACAGTCTGATGAATACATACAAGTCTATTTAGTCTACTGACTTCCACCTTGTACCCCACAGTGCTTTCTCCACAAAACAGCCAAACTCGTCATTTTCAAACATTAATCTGAACATGTAACCACACTCCTCATATCCATCCTTAAAAGCCCTCAATGACTTCTCATGGCTTTTAGATAAAGTACAAAAACATCACGGTGAACTGCAAGGCCTCTGCGCACCTCTTCTATATATCATAGTTGTTGCCTCTCTCTCTTGCTCACTGACCTCCAATCACACAGACCTATGTATTTCCTGATTATTCCTCCTTCCCACAGACCCTAAGCACGCGCTGTTCCTTCTACCTAAAACAAACACCCTCTTCTCAACTCCCCAACTTCCTAGTTAATTCCTATTTATTCTTCAGGTCTCAGCTGAAAAGTCTTTTCCTGAAGTGGAACCCTGCTGAACCTTTAAATTAGGTTAGGTCCTCTCTTATATCCACGTAGGGCACCCTGTACTCCTCCCTTCTAACACTTTCCCCAATTACCATTATGCCATTTGTGTGGGTTTTTACTGGGTATCTCTTTCCCCAACCCCATTAAATTGTAAGCTGCATTAGGACAGGGACCAATTTAATCTCACGCACCACTGTATCTTCCTGCCCTAATTAGGGCACAGAAAAGGCACTCAACAAATGTTAAATGCGAGGCAGCATCCAGGGAAGGAAGAGTATGTGCAAAGACATGCTGCTGCAAATATATGCCGGAAAGCAACACACAGGTGTGAGAATGGCAAGAGATGCAACCATGTCCTACAAAATTGAGACCTTTCCTATTGTTTTTATTTGTTCAAGCATTATCTTCTGTAGTCTATATTACAAAAGCAATAGGACATTTTCCCACTTTCAAAATTTAATATTTCATTCTAATACTAGCTTTTTTTGAATTATACTCACTCCTTGGAGAGTATGATACCCTCATCTAATCCATCTTCCATCCTGTCAGAATGACTTCTCTAAGATACCTCTGACCGTGTTATTCCCCTACCCAAAATCCTACAATAGCCTGTATTACCTCCATTAGCAATTTAAACCCAGGGAGAGGGGGGATGGGATAAGAGTCTGAAGAAATCTGTGACTGTCCTAAAGAGAAATGAGGAAATCTAGAACCAGAGCAGTGAAGGAGGAGAAGCTGGAACAAAGAGAACTTTCTTTGTGCATGGCCAACATAGCCCCAACTTCTCCAGAGTTTTTTGGCAAAGAAAATAAAAGCCAGGGTTGTAAAAATTTGGGCAGTTTTATAAATTAGTTATGATTAGTTAAGAAACTTCCCAAGGTTTTAAAACCAAACCTATTATAATTAGTATTTAGAGTACCACAGATTTTGGCAATGAAGTTGCCCTTGGAAATGAAACTGCTAATAATTAACACATAAATGATGTTTCTCTAACTGTGGGTAAGAACTAAGAATATAGGTCTCTGAGCCCAATCCCCAGATCAACTAATCGGAATCTATGGAAGTCAGGCCTGAAAATATGCACTTTTCACAAATGTCCTCCATGACTCCTATGCTCAAATTTAAGAGCCACTGAAATAGAGATTATCTGTCTGCAGCAAGCAGCCACAGAAAGAGATACTTTATGTAAAGTATATGGAGACTTGGGAAACATCCAAGTTCCATCAAGTTAAAGAAGGTATATATCCTCAGGACTGGAAGATAAAAATCTATAATCTAATCAACTGTATTGTAACATGACTGCCTAAAGTGCTTGTGGAACAAAAAGTTAGTATGCAGGAAGCATGTAAAAGACAACCGTAGAATAAGAACTTTTAGCATTTACTCAGTACAGACCAACAGAAGATAGGAGGACTTTATCATACTAGGTAGAATTACTCCTCTGTGGGACAGAATGATTCACCTGATGTTTCCATAGCCTGAAAAGCATCTATTTCCCTCTGCTCTAATTATACATTCCTGAAGGACTGACTATTCTGTTAATGAATTTAGCACTTTGCTACTGTGAAGGGTTGAGTCTTGAACTATTAGACAAATAATCAGCCATTGAAATTTTATTTCTGGGGCCAGCCTGTGGCTCACTTGGGAGAGTGTGGTGCTGACAACACTAAGTCAAGGGTTAAGATCCCCTTACCGGTCATCTTTAAAATAAAAAATATTTATTTCTGTATACCTCCATCTCCAAGACAAGTTCAAATTTTGGTATTCTGATTTGTTCAGTAATCCCTAGTGAGGCTGGTATTCATGCTTTCATTTGGTTGGTGTAAATTCATCCCCAAGACAAATCATCCCTGGGAAGACTGATAAAATTTTAGCTCCTGGGCATGTATTACTAGTAACTGAAACTTTAAGAGGCTCCCCAAGAGAATTCCTACTTCACCAACTAGCATCTCTGTGACATATTTCTTTTAAGTGAAACATTCCCTAAGACCAAAATGTTTTAAACAAGCCACATTACTTATCAAAAATTAAACTCTCATGTGCATAGTATTTAAATCTGCTTTAGAACCTTATACTTCCACATAAAATATTTATATTCCGTATTTCAAAAGAAGCAGTAGAAAGGCTTCTCAACTGCTGTAACTTGGCCATTTGGCTTTCCACCAATGGTCTAGTTTTCTGATATCTATTTTCAATTACTATCCAGAATGTAGTTTTTGGTCCGATAATTGGACAAATAATCTCTGAATGTGGAGATGACTTAAAATTAAGAAAGCCTTGTAAGAAAAGTGTCAAATAGGAGACCTACAAAGCATTAGTTAAGCAAGAAAGGCTTATCCAAGATAATTCTTCCCTAGGAGGCTCCCTTTCCTGCAGAAAATGCTGGAAAAACAGAAGCCCATTGGCAATGTTATACTGCCAAAGCTGCTCAGATCTCACCTCTGAGCTCCTGCCAAAGCCTCCAGCAGCTCCAGGGCACTTCTGGCCCAGTACTTTCATTCCAAGCCTGACCTTTTTCATCTTAGTCTTGCAAATAGCTCAGAAATCAGCCACTTTGGAGGTTTAAGAAAAACGAATTATGAGGCATAACGACCTCAAGAAAAAAATTCCCTGAAAGTTGAGATAGGTTCCAACGGAGGCTCCAGAGTCTGTGAATTGGGACAAGACATTTCACTTATCTGTGTCTCATTTGCCATAATGAGTTGAACTGGATAAAAGGTCTTCAAATCTCCTGGGACAGCAGAATCCCATTTATTACACAGAAATATTACATGATAAAAATAGATGTTACTTTGTTTAATATGTGATATATCTCAGACATCACAAGCTTAAAGTGTTTACAACTGAACTCTTCACATCTACCCTAAACCTATTCTCTCTCAGTCCCATTTCGATATACAGCATAACAATTCACCCAATTGCACAAGCCAGAATCTAAACGCCATTTTTGAGTCTTCCTTCTTATTTACTCTCCAAGTTTAATTCATCAATTTGACGCCATCTGTTACCTTCTACTATTGATTCTATTCTCCAAAATGTATCTTTGATTTGTTCACTTCTCTCCCACTCCTCTGCCATCACCCTATCCTAACCACCATCATCTCTTGCGTAGACTACTGACATTATCTCCTAACTGGGCAACCCAATTCTCTTCTCACTCCACTCCAAACAGCTGCCAGAGTTCTCTTTTAAAAACATAAATCCAATCACTTGACCCTTCTTTAAAGCTTCAAAGATTTCCTCTTGTACTTGGACTAAGTCCAAAGTCCTTACCAGGAGCTAAAATCCAACAAGATCAGATTCCTTTTCCTTCCTCCAAACTCATCTAAAGATACCCTTCCCTCTCACCCACCAAGCTTCAGCCATTTGAGGCTCCATTTACTCCCTCAAAGTAAGCCCTTTCTTGTCTAAAGCCTTTTTTAGAAAATATAATGCTATATTGAAATATAATTCACATATCATGCAATTCACCCATTTAACCCATTAGCAGTCACTCTTCATTTTCCTTCAACCTCTCAGCCCTGGGCAACCACTAATCTCCTTTCTGTCTTAATATATTTGCCTATTCTGGACAGTTCATGTAAATTATATCATACATTATATGCCTTTTGTGACTGGGTTCTTTCAATTAGTGTAATTTTTTCAAGGTTTATTTATGTTGTAGCATATGTATAATGTAATTGGCCGCATGCCTTTTACACATGCAGTTCCTTCCACCTTCCTCTTTTAAGATAGCTGTCTTATAATACCTGGGATTTCCTATCAAGTATTCCAGGGGGGAAAGGGGAGGGAATATATTAAACGAGATTGGCAAAAGTTGATAATCATTGAAGTTGAGTGATGGGTATATCAGGGTTCACTAAACTATTTTCTAATTGTGTACGTTTAAAGATTTCCATAATAAAAAAAATTTATTTAAAGCTGTCTCTCCACCCTTTGAGTTTCAGTTTAAGTAGAGGTGACCTCCCTACCTTACAAGGAATCCCCCATTCTTTCTTGCCTAGTACTTATCACAACTTTTAAGAATAAAAATATTTGTTTCATTTATTTATGAACTCTCTCCCCTACTAGAGTGAACACTGAGCTAAGTCAGAGCCCATGTCCGGAGTCTAGCACAGTGTAGGCATGCAAAAACTTAATGAATGAAATCTGGGTGGAAGACCCAAAATTTCTCTCTCATTCTTTGTTTTATTCCTGCCCACCCTCTCTGCCACCAACTTCCCACAAACGTGAAAAACTATCTTATTCCCCTCACTACCTTCTGTGCTGAAATTTTCCTATTTCTATGTTGTTATTTCAAAATGTTATTATGAGTAACATTTTCAGATATTATAACCATGAACATTCAGAAAATTCTTCAGCTCATATCCATGTTTTATTCCAGAACCACCCATACCTTTAAACAAGTGAGCTCATATAACTGGGTTTAGCAGGATGGCATGTTTGTATCATGGACTCAGTGGAATAGCTGATTTCTCTTCCCTTGAGCAGGCTCTTGACACAAAGACTCAACCTCAAAACTCAGTACACAAGTTTGTTTTATTGTACTTTAGAACTTTTGTTATAAATTAAGTCATCCATTAATGTCAATATACTTTTATAGATGAAATATATGCAGAACTACATTTACAACTGTAACTCCAATCATTCTTTGCATTTGCTCATTTACATTGTTTAAAAGGATCTTGTATATTTTCCTTGTGGCTCTAGAACTAGGAAATTCTGTTAAACGTCAAGAATACTGGGACAGCCAACTTATGGACAAGAGTTTCACAGAGACCATAAAAACTCATATGTGAAATAAAAAACACAACATATATTAAATGTGTAGACAAAAATCTTGTATGACACTACCCAGTAGACTAGTTTCTAACAGGGGTTACAGTTGTATAAAACATATATTAAACTTTCTCAAAGGCAGAATACTTCTAAAAGAAAATGTTAAGATTCTCTGGCATTATTTTCATTATTTCACAAATGGAACTAAGATTTGTCCATTGTAACAAAATAAAAATAGCTATCAGTGGGAAATATAAGTGCATATTTAAATACTGTATATATAATTGATGTTTATTTTCAAATCTTATTCTTTCACACCTAATTCTTCTCCTTCCCTACTAGTACTGCTTCAAACATTACTAGAAGCACTTGGTTTGCAGAGAGTCTACTTCTAACACTCCCATCCAAGCCTTCAGCTGATGCCCAAGTTATCTCCTGCTTTCATTACTTGTATCATAAAACCCTCTTTCTAAAGGCTGACATATTTGTGTCCAGGAGTCTCACTCTCTGTATCAAAAATCATTCATCAAGGCAGCACAGAGCTTCTCATTGCCAACTTCTCCTCTTCAGCTGGCCCCACTGCATACACTCAGGCACATATGCTCCCTCCACGCACCTGGTCACGCCAATCTCTCCTCTAAGCTTTCTTCTAAGTTGAATCACTTATTAGAATGTCTTTTCATTCTGCTTCTACCATCCAGGTAGTATTCTGCCTATTCCAGGAAGCTTTTCCAGGCTGATCAGGAGAGATTCCAATGTAAGATTCCACTGGCCTAATTCTTGTTGAAAGAATTCAGAACTTCCACATATATTCCCTTTTCTTTCTATTCCTAAAAAATTTACCAACATGAGTATATGATACATAGAATGTGAGTTATAACTAAGTTCTACTTATTTTTATTTTCCTTTTTATTTTTTTTGTGGTTGTCTGGTACAGGGATCCAAACCCCTGACCTTGATGTTATAACACCATACTCTAACCAACTGAGCTGACCAGCCAGCCTTAAAGTTCTATTCTTAATCATAGGTAAAGTAACATCTACTAGCAAGTCTACTTTTTATGCTTCTTTGGGCACATCTAAATGTTAATTGTAGGAAAGGGATCAAGCATTAGTTTAATCCCTGATCACATGAATAAATGAGCATGAGGAAATTTGCCAGTTCATCAAAATTATACTATGTAGGTTGGCCCAGAATATATCCCAGGAAATGAAAATGCTAGAGGTACACCTGCCCCATCCGACATAGCTATGTCACTATATTTAAGGAAGATAACTTTTCTTCTTTTTCAGCTTTGGAAATGGAAGACTAAGCAAAGCATGGACAGAACATTTTCTGCCTGTCCTTTCATTACAGAAAGCCAACATTCAGTCTTTCAGTGCTCTCTCTTGCTCTCATACACATATTCTTTTATTATTTTCTTCTTTGTCTACAACTATCAAACTGAAGATTTATAGTGAGCAGGAACTAAGTCATTCTAGGCAGTATTTAGCACAGAACTTGATACAAAGATCATGGTTTTTGAAAACAAAGTCAAAACTTACAAATAGATATGGAGAAGGCAACATGGAAAAAGGAAGAGTAATTTTTTTCAGGAGCTTAGAAACTATAGGTGATTGTCTAATATTTAATATTCTATTATTCATAAAAATAAAATGATTTAAAATATATATATTGCCAAACTCTGCTCTGCATAGATGTGCGAGGATTATTTCAAAATAATACTAATCAATGAGCATTTAAGAAGCACTAACTATACATAGGGCACAGTGTTAAGCACAATAGATAACTGTCTTCAGAGAACTTATCTCCAGTTGAAGAATCAGGGCATACAGAAAAGACAGAAAGAATGCAAGGTAGCAGAAGCAGAGGAAAACACTGTCTTCAAGGCCACTGAGCGAGGTTTCCTGCAAAGGGTAAGGTTTGAATTAGGCTGAACTAGTGAAATAAGGATAGGCCTTCAATAAGTGGACGAGAAGAAGGGTGATCAGCACTTGCAATGGCCAGTGGGTGGGAAAGCACAAGGATTGGTCAGGGGAAGATGAGGTGGGAAAAATGGAGATGATGAGGCTGGTAAAACAGGGAGAGGACAAATCATGGGAATCCTGAATGGAGAATGAGGGTGACATGAACAAAGTGGTATTGTAGAAAGATGAAGCAGTAAAAATGGAACAGTAGTAATGGAAACAGTAGAAATGAGAAGGGTGAGGCCTGAGAAACTAGAGGGGAAATCTTGACAAGATCTAATGACTGATTAGTACATCAGAAGAAGAGAGACCAGTCCCTGCTGTCTACTCTCCAGATAGTAACTATTTTCTATGTAAAATGGTCCATTCCCTATTCTTTTCCAGCAGTGATCATTTTTCTAGCAATGTGAAAAAAAAAAGTATGATGCAAAATAATTTTTAATTATATTCTTTCTAGTCTTTACCTTTTTTAATTTAAAAATAAAAGGGCAGGGCCGGCCCGGTGGCACACTGGACAGTGCACCGCTTGGGAGCGCAGCGGCGCTCCCACCGAGGGTTCAGATCCCATGTGGAGACCGGTTCCCGCTCACTGGCTGAGCGTGGTGCAGGCGCAACACCGAGGGCTGCAATCCCATTGCCGGTCCCCGGTACAGGCGCGACACCGAGGGTTGCAATCCCGTTACCGGTCAGTAAAAAAGACAAAAAGGAAAAAAATAAAAAATAAAAGGGCAAAAAAGTTTTTAATGGTATTTATTGCCATGATCAAAAAAATAACCAACTACACAGATGTTTTTCCACATAATGATGTTGAAAAGCAAAAGTGACTACATGATTCCACCATATATATACATACAAGGATACTTCAAAAAGTTCATGGAAAAATAGAATTAAAAGATAATAGGAATCTTTCCATGAACTTTTTGAAGACCCTTGTATTAGGTTCTGCCAACATTCATTCATTCAACAAATATTTACTGTAGAATAAATAATAAAAACTATGAATCAATTTAACACCATTATCTTCTCCTCGTGATCCAATTACACAGTCAGAAACAGCCTGGTGAACAGCAAATATTAGCAAATAAAGAGTCAAAAGAATTGACTTTGAATTTGACTCTGGCTTTAATTTGAGGTCACACAGCAAGTAAATTACTTCATCTCTCCAGCTTATGCAAATGAGCAGAAAAGTAACTAACATTTGTGGAACGCTTTTAATTTACATGGATAGTTTTTCCTGTCCCATTTTTTTTTAAAGCTAGAACTTCACTAACACTCTGAAGTTGTACAAGACTGGTTTTATTACCTCATAATTTGCAGATGAGGATACCATATCTAAGTGATAAGACACTGATTACAACCTAGGTGTGTTACCCTAAATCCTATATCCTTTCCACTACATTAGGCTCCTCCTAGCCATGTCATAAAATATTTGAAAAAATTATAGATATGAAAATGCTTTGTTTTGGTGTGACAAAGAGACAATGCAAGTTTTAAGGGGATTAAAGCCTATTTTGGGGTCTCTCTTTTTTTTTTTGTCTTTTTCCATGTCCGGCAACGGATCGCAACCCTCAGTGTCGCCCCCGCACCGGACCGGGACCGGCAACGGGATCGCAGCCCTCAGTGCTGCTCCCGCGCCTCGCTCAGCCAGTGAGCGGGAACCGGTCTGTATGTGGGATCCAAACCCTCGGCGGGAGCGACGCCGCACTTCCCAAGCGGCGCACCACAGCAGTGCGCCACCGGGCCGGCCCTGGGGTCCCTCTTTAAGAGAAAGAACACAAAAATTAGGTAAAAACTTTGAGAGAGGCCCATGCAAATGACAGCCACTGAAACTTAAGCTTCATTTTGTTTCAGGGTAACTCTGCCTCTGAATGTAACAGAAAAAAATTCACCACCCAACCTAGTAAAATAAAGAACAGCCCTCCAAAACCTAACCTATGTCTTCTAAGTAACATGAAAAAACACAGTGGATACAGGGCAGAAAAACACATACGGTCTTTATTTCCTCATGTTCATTCATGATAAGCCATACAACAAAAATTTCCAGGTAAAAATAGTGGTTCCCATATCTTTATTAGGATTAAAAGAACAAATTACCAACTAACAACAAGAAGTAATTATAATGAAAATGATAAGAGAATTATTTTGCTAAGATAATTAAGCTAGAACATCACAACATACAGTAAGTATTGTTTTACACACACATACACACACACACACTCATATTTACTCACAATTTGGCAAGCAAAAGATCTCATTAAAAAATTTTTACCTCGTCTCCGCCCATAGCTCCTGGCTGCATGTAAACACAGAAGAAAACCATGGGTATTTGTATCAAAATGGTGAATTTAGAAATGAAAAAATATTCACACAAACCTTTTCTAAGTACTCTCAGAAGTAATTAATTAATCTGAAGATATTGTTCAACTTGAATACAAACATATTATATTAAAAAAAAAAACCTTTATGAAGTACAAGCCGAATTATAATCTTAAGGAGAAATTCAGCTGGATGTGGCAGCCACTGGAATAGATACAATGGGTGCTTAAGTTTCATAAGTCTTATAAGGATTTACATTGGAGCCTATTATCTATATTAGATATAGAGGTTTTTTTTTTTTAAATTCTGATGTATAAATCTTCATTTGTACTTTATAATGCCACCAGATATCAAAGAAAAAAACATTCATTCCAAATAACTAAAATGATATCAAAGAAAAAAACATTCATTCCAAATAACTAAAATTGTAGCATGCAGTGGTCATTCTGAATTTCTTACTGCACACACACACACACACACACACACATATTCATAAATCGATTCACCTGAAAAATGTATAGAAATTTTACATACAATTAGCTCTTGCTTTATATAAAGTGTTTCTATAAAATTTTCACTAAAGTTTCTCTTATTCTCTCCATTTACTTTCTATTCATTATCACAGATGGGAGAAAACAATATCTTTTTCATCTATAAAGTGAAATGAAAAAGTAGAAAGAGATTAAGGCAGTGGATCCATCCCAGGTCATGCTTAATAATAGAGTGCTTTGAAGGTTTTCTTCCCCTCCAAAACTCAAGACCTACAGAATGCATTGTTACAATGTTTAATAGAGCTAGACTGTGGCATCATATATCTCTGAGATCCTGTCATCTAATGATTTTTCACAAAAGAAAATTTCTCAAATTTGGAACCTTAGGCTCTAGAAAAATAAACGAGAACTTTAATCCATTTTTTAAAGCATGAAATACCATAAAATTAGCTTATACTAAAAAAGGAGGATATTTTGGGGTTACATTTGCAGTAGAAGATAGTAAGCATTAAATAAAACTATTTTTCCCCTAGGAAAAGAATGCAGACGTTTCAACCAGAGAGTTGAAATACCACTTGGCCAATTTCATCAATTACTTTCCACTCTTCCTCAGACATCATACTCACCCTCGCTTCCAAACCTTTAACCTCACTTTCCCTCTACTTAAATATATTAAAAGGGATTATTTAGTTCAAACCCTAATCCCTGACCCCCTTCTGTACTACAACCCTCAATGAAAAAAATCTCTTCTAAATTTATATAATTGTTACTGTTTACATCATATACAAAGGGGATGTATTACAAAAAACAATTTAATTTATATTTTTCATTATTTGAAACCTGCAATTCATCCCCCCACATAAAATATAATAAATGGTAGTTTCCTAGCTTGACCCCAAAACAGTTTGCTTCATCCATAATAACATGGATGAATTAATACTAATAGACAACACTTAAAAAGAGATGAAATAAATTTTGACATCCTATTATTTGCCTCTGTCCCTTCCTCTCATCATCAATGATGTCATGCTGCCTGACACCCTACTGAAAAACCTCTGTTGAGAGGGAAAATAAAACATTCTGTATTTCAAAATTACTCATTTTTCTCCCAAATAACAAATTCCATTTTTTTCATTATATCTGATTTCTGGCCAGATGCTCAATGAAAAAGAATTTGATTGCAATCCTAAGGTTCAAATGACTCATCAAACCTTAACACCCCTAAAGGATAAATGAGAGTACTGTTCAACTGCTGAACATTCAGGTAATATAGAACATGAAGTGAACAGATCTAGACAGGTATGGGGGGTAGGGAGGAGCATCTTGAATTGGGGAAAGGCGAAGAGTTACAAAAAAATCTACTTGGGGTTTTAATCAAAGCTTCTTAAACAGTTCATGATTTTTATAGACTCTTCTCTTTTTCCATTTCTGAACAAAGACTGTAAATTGGTTCATGAAGCCTAAGGATTTTGACATCAGAGAGATAGGCAGCCAATTTAGTGATCTGAGATGCTTAGACTTGTTTTCATCACTCATTGTGAAATTTAATTTTGTGCTGCCTTGGTCCTCATTTCAGTATATTATCTATGATCCCTATGGTGATGATTATTATAGCAGCTAAAACTTAATAAGTACTTACTACATGCCAGGAACCATTCAAAATGCTTCACATGTGTTAATATCATTTAACACACCCTATAACTTTATGACATAAGTATTCTTATTAGCCTCTTTTTTTAAGATGAGGAAAATGGAACACAGAAAGAAGTATCTTGTCCAAAATCAAACAACTAGGGAGTGACGGATTTGGAATATGAATCTAAAAACTCTGGCTCCAGAGTGTACACTTAACCACCTCAATGTGCTGTTAAATTCCTAGGGGACAAAGACCATATCTCGCACTCCTTTTAATATCCTCTAATGCACCTGGCAGAATGCTCTATACCAAGTTGGTACTCAACAAATACGGCTTAATGTCCTAGTGCACAATCAAGGGAGGGAGTAATATATGCCTTGATGGCCTTTAGAATGTTGGCCAATTCTGTTAGTGGTTTAAATTTGATCAAGTTGCTCAGATGAGGGCTGTTTGCAAATAGTCTAATTAGAGTCAAACTTTTCCCTTAAGAGACAGGTAATTAAATGAGCACCAAGGAGGGAAATGTGGGAGTACAAAAGTAGTGCTTTCCCCTGAGAACAAATATGACTTTTAAATAAGAAAGAATATTGAATACATAAATTTACATGAGCCAGCACAAAATGATCCCACATAGAAAAAAAGGGAGTAATGTGACTAATCCCATCTTTACAATATACTATTTATGCTAGGCTGGATTTATACCAGATATAACAGGATGCAATATTCTTTTAACGTACTGTCTACTTCCTCCAAGAACTTTAATTCCCAATTCTCAATTATCACCTTCCTTACAGATAAAATTATGTTATTGTTTCATATATATTAAACAATTTTTTTTTCCCTTTTTTTTTTGTCTTTTTTTTTTTACTGACCGGTAACGGGATCGCAACCCTCGGTGTCACGCCTGTACTGGGGACCGGCAACGGGATCGCAACCCTCGGTGTTGCGCCGGCACCGCGCTCAGCCAGTGAGCAGGAACCGGTCTCCACATGGGATACAAACCCTCGGCGGGAGCGCCGCCGCACTCCCAAGCAGCGCACTCTCCAGTGCGCCACCGGGCCGGCCCTACAATTTAGATCCCATGAAAATTACATCCAACTTTTAGAAGTCAGCGTAATTTTTACCCTTGCCTAGGGATAGTAACTAGAGGGGAGTCGAGAGAAGCTTCTGGGGTACTGAAAATTTTTTTTGGTCTTGATCTGGTTACTGGTTACATGGGTATGCTCAATTTGTGACACTATATCTAGCTATATATTAAGCATATATTTTTGATTTGTGCACTGTTTGGAATGTATGTTACTCTTGAATAAACAGTTAAAAACAATACACTACAAACATTTTAGATTGATTTACTGGTTATAAAATTAATGCAGTAAATCCAAAGTGCTAACAGTTTTTGTAGCTTTGAAATCATAAACCTGAATAATCCAAAACTGAAAAAAAAAGATATTTTTAATCCATCAGAATAAATATAAAAAGGCATATGTATTTTGCAGTAGGAAATGCAAGAGTTATTACAAAAATAGATTTACACGTTCAAATGTGAATGGCACTCTCATGTTAATGGTCATGTTTTGATGGGCATATGAGGCAACACTAAAATGGATCATCTGCTAGTCCTTATCCCTTGGCCTGCACTAGGTTTTAAATGGCTCACTCTTATACATATAATTCCCCCAGGGAACTGCTTTTTTTTTTTTTTTTTTTTTTTTTTTTTTTTTTTTTTTTTTTTTTTTTTTTTTTTTAAAAAAGATGACCGGTAAGGGGATCTTAACCCTTGACTTGGTGTCAGCACCACGCTCACCCAGTGAGCCAACCCCAGGGAACTGTTGTTTGTTTTTCTAAGACTTTATTTCTTTAGAGTATTTTTAGGATCACAGCAAAATTGAAAGGAAAGTATAGAGATTTCTCATATACTCCCTACCCCAACACATGCATAGCTTCCCCCATTATCAATATCCCCCACCAGAGTGGTACATTTGTTACAAGTGATGAACCTACATTGATACATCATAATCACCCAAAGTCCACAGTTTACATTATGGTTCACTCTTGATGGTATACATTCTATGGGTTTTAACAAATATATAATGACATGCGTCCACCATTATAATATCACACAGAGTAGTTATACTGCCTTAAAAATCCTCTGTGCCAACATCTATTCATCTTCCCTCCCCATTAGTCCTTGGAAAGCACTGATCTTTTTAATGTCTCCATAGTTTTTCCATTTCCAAAATGTCATTTGTTGGAATCATAGAGTAAAAAGGCTTTTCAGATTGGCTTCTTTCACTTTAATAATATACATTTAAGTTTCCTCCATGTCTTTTCATGGTTTGATAGCTCATTTCCTTTTAATACTGAATAACATCCCGTAATCTGGATGCACCACAGTTTACTTATCTATTCACCTATCGAATGACATGTTGGTTGCTTCCAAGTTTTGGCAAATATAAATAAAGCTACTATGAACATCCAGATGCAAGTTTTTGTGTCAATATATGTTTTTAGCTCCTTTGGGTAAATACCAAGGAGTGCAATTCTGGATCATATGGTAAGAGCATGTTTAATTTGGAAGAAATTGCCAAACTGCTAATCTGGTTTTTAAATCTACACTAATGCGTCTGCTACGTGGATTCATCTGAATTTGAGGAAGTCTCTCTAAGCTAAGTAACATCATATACAGATTCCATCATAGAGGCAACCCTCGGTGTCACGCCTGTACTGGGGACCGGCAACGGGATCGCAACCCTCGGTGTTGCGCCGGCACCGTGCTCAGCCAGTGAGCAGGAAAGAGTGGGCTGGTAGTTAACTCACTTGGTTAGAGAGTTGGTGCTGATAACACCAAGGTTAAGGGTTTGGATCCTTTTACTGGCCAGCTGCCAAAAACCAAGAAAAAAAAAGAGTGGGGTGAGAGAGAGAAATGGAGGAGAGGTGAAAGGAGGAGGGAAGAGGAAGGGAAAGAAGAACAGAGAGGAGGTGGGCGGTAGGAGGGGAGAGGGAAAGAGGAAGGAAGACAGAGGTGTAGGTAGGAAGAGAGAGAGAGAGATTCACTCTGTTGTAGATCAAAGGCAGCGCATGCCTTTTTAAAAACCTACATAGAGCTGCTGGGATGCTGGGCCTGACGAAAAAGGAATGAAGATCAAAAGACATTAGGATAACATCTTACTAACTGGCATGGAAATATTTGACAAGACTATTAAAAGTCACTGTAAGGACAACTTGTTACTTAATTACTTTCCTTGTAATAAAATCAGTTTTTTTAGAACACCTTGCAAACTTATTTTTTGAATCACCATTTCTGTAGGCAACATTAAATTAGATCCAAACATCTAATGTTCCCTTCCAGCTTCCATCTGACTATTAGTCATGCAAAAAATTCCACCTAAGATGGGTTAAAATCTTAAAGTTAGGGCCAAAATGTCCCCTTTCCCTCATTAGATTGTAAAGTCCCAAAGAGCAGTACTGGTGGGGTTTGTCCCTAAATGCTCCTCCTATGTCCTTTTCTTTATAACAGCAGATAAGATACTTTTAGCCCAATGATTAAGATCAATATCTCCGTAAACATTAACGCAGCAGGTAAAATTGATGCCTGAAGGGATGGGATACATTCTCATATTCTACATTCACATTAACTATTTGGACGTTTTAAACTCCTTCTTCCTTCCCTTCTCTCTTTCACTCTTACCCATTTTTCTCAGGAAAGTCATCTTTTCATTCCATTTGCAAACCTAAAAAGTAACACTAATGACTGACAAGCATAATACTAGCATCACCGAGAGACTTATAAAGAAGGAATATCATAAAGCAAAATAAAATAATAACCTACTGATAATTTATCATGCTCTGGGCACTATATTCTAAATACTTAACATGTCTCATCTAATGCATAAAGGAACTATCATTATCCATAGTTCCAGATAGGAAAACAAGGTCCAGAAAGGATGACTAGCCCAAGGTTATGCAGCTTCTAAGTGGCAGAACTGGGACTGAATCCAGGTCTAGTCTGGCTCTAAAGCACTTATTCTTTTTTTATTTTAAGTTGAGATATTGTACTGTATTTTCATTCAATAAACTTCATCCACTTTAAGCATACAGTCTGATCAATTTTGATAATTATATATGGCCATGTAACCACCATAATAATCAAGATAAAAACAGTTAATCAACTTAAAAATTTCCTTGTGCCCTATTGCAGATTAACTCCAGCAACCATTAATCTGCCTTCTGTACTATATTTTGGTTTGCCTTTTCTACAATTTCATATAAAAGAAATCAATGTTTGACTTCACTTAACATAGTGTTTTTGAGATTCATCCATATTTTTATATGTACTAATATTTTGTTTCCTTTTATTGCTGAGTAGTATGGATATACCACAATTTATTCATTCACCAGTTGGTAGACATTTGAAAAACACTTACACTTAACCATTAAGATTGAAGAATCAGTACTTCAAACGTATAAAGTCCCTGAAAGTACCCAGAAATGCCTTTCAGAATTTCCACAAATTCCATCATCCTGTTTTTCAACAGCATAATCCAAGATTTAACAAAAGAACTTCTCCCTCCAATTTTCTTTTTGTTTTCATTATTACTACCACTACACTATCATTTCCTACTAATCATTACACTTACAACAGTTATTTTATGAATTAAAATAGGTGTTTTTGTGGATCAGTCAGAAAATCTAGTTGTCACTAATAACATATGAAACTATATCCCACATTCTAAACAACTAAATGTTTGAAATATTCTGCTTGCTTGTTTACAAAATGTTATAGGGAACCTACAGATATCCTGATCAAAACAGAAATTATTTGTGTAACTAATACAAAGGTTTCTTACTTGGTCCTGCTAGAATATCTTAATAAAGGTATTATGAGGTTAAAAAAAATAATAATAAGGAGGTTCATTCAAGCCTCTCCAGCCTATTCCAGTGTGTTTTATCAAATCTCTTTCTAAGTAGCAGAGCCCTCCCTCCCTCAACAAATACCAGATGTTAGAGCAGGGATATTTAGGTTGAAGTAGGGCAGGGACCCAGAATCCCACCTGTCAGGTATTTTCCCCCTACAGTAGTCATTCAAGTACCTTCTTGGACACTGGGGTTCTATAGAACACAACTGGAAAGCTAAATATCTATACACCATGGTAGGACAACTCTTATTAGTTAGAAAGTTCTTTCTTACACTTGCCTGTCTGTTATCCTTACCCACAGACCCCAACCTAATTCCACTTTTATTTGGGCACCATTACTTTATCTCTGTTTTTCTCTTTTGTGCAATAAATTTATATATTCTTCATAAGAAGTGGTTTTCCATATCCCATATCAGCCTGAACATTCGCCTTTGGATAAACCTAATTTCCCACTGAGACAACACTGATCTGTCCAAGCTTCTCATGAAACATCCAAGGCCCTTCACCATCTGACCCTAACCATCTTTCAGATCCTTATACCCACTGTTCCACATATCAGACCCATACATTCCAGTCATCCCAATTCACTCCACTCTTCTAATAGTATCATCATAATATAAGCACCTATCCAGACAGTATAAGAATCTTGATACCTGCACATCCTGACATCTAATCTCCTCTATTCCCTAGGAAACCCCTTAGCCCCATCATCCATTTCCATCTACTATTATTCTTCCCATCTTGTCTAAAATGTAAGTTCAAGCTATTGATTGTATAGTTGGGATTATATACTTAAATCAAAAGGAAGTGGGGGGTAGGAGAGGGAAGGAGCAGAGACTAACATTTGTTTGGTGTGTGTTTCTTGTGAGATATGATGATAGGAGCATTACACACTTAACCTTGCCATTGTAAAGAGGGGTTAATATGCCCATTTAAAATAAAAGAGTCAGATGGAGAGAACAAAGCTATGTTTATTAGATGGGGGAGGGGGTGAGGGGAGGGGGAAGGGGAGAGATTGGATAAGGGGCATAAGGAATAAGTATGATTTGTAACATGAATATGCTAATTAAAAATAAATTTTTTAAAAATAGTAATAATAATAAAAAAGAGTGCAAAACTGCCAGCAAAATCATAAAAAATAAATAAAATAAAGACACAGGTAACTTCTCCCAAGGTCACCTACCAAGTAAATGATGGACTCAGGATTTAAATTCAGATCTGTCTGCCACCCCCACACCCCCAACTGCACTATTTCTACTATATTAGGCTGAAAAAAAACTTTAGTCAGGTAACACACGTGTATGTGTGTGTAGATGGTAATAAAAGAAAGCAAAGCTTCACCTACTGAAGTTTATCTAGGAACCATCTGCACACCACGTTTTCCTTTATTCAAGTCTCAGACATCCATTCTGCATGTACTAAAGGCTTGAGTGGAAGTGTGGTTAAAATCCCCACTGCTAACAAACGGGACTATGTTCTGAAAGTAAAACTGATCACTTTTAGAAGTGTACTGATTCTCCATAATAAATAAAGTATTACTTAGTTAATTGTTATAAAAGAGTTAAACAAAACCTGAGTGACCTTTCTGGGAAAACCCAAAAAGTAAAAATCACACTGGATTAAGGGACTGGTTGGCAGAATAATCTAAGTGTCTAAGCCTTAGATGGCTATTTGCTGGCTGCATGACATCAGCAAGTTGCTTACCTTTTTTAGAAAATGAAGACATTGCCATGTTTTAACAGGGTTGCAATAAAGATGAAATAAAGGAACATTATTCTCAAGTTTTCTATCAAAGTGCCACAGTGGCAGAGGAAAACAAACCATGGAGCACTCTTAAAACTTGTAGAGATCTCGAAAACCCTGTGAAGTCTCTAGCTTTATCTTAAAATTTCATTTCAGTTTCACACACTACTCTATCATATAGCCATGTTTTGTTTGGGATAAGAGAATAACCCTCAGTAAAATTGGTGCTCAAGAAAAGGTTTTGACCATGTCCTGGCAAACCATAGTAAGCATTACAAAAGCACAGAGGTCTGTGAATGCACTTTGTAAAATGTTACTTGCTAGATCCATATATGTTATTCCCATATTTCAAAAGAAGAGTTCGAGCAAATCTTTTAGGAAGGAATTAAGGTGGACTGGATATTCTCTAACACTGTTACACTGCGTTTTTCAGTCTCACTGAGATATGTTTCCCTCTCTCCCTCCCTCCCTCTATCTGGTCTCCCATATTGAGTGCCTACTCAATGAGCCAGACATTTTACTTGAAGCCAGACACCAGCTGTGAATAAAAACTAGGCTCTGCCCTCTCACAGCCTACATATTAAAGAGAAACACCAACTTTAAGATATGTTTCCCTCTCTCCCTCCCTCCCTCTATCTGGTCTCCCATATTGAGTGCCTACTCAGTGAGCCAGACATTTTACTTGAAGCCAGACACCAGCTGTGAATAAAAACTAGGCTCTGCCCTCTCACAGCCTACATATTAAAGAGAAACACCAACTTTAAGTAGCTAACTACAAGTGTGGTAAGTGCTGTAAATGAAATCCAGCTTCTGCTGCCTTTATGAGTAGAGAAAACAGGTAAGTCAACAAGGAAAAGTAACTTTTGTTTCCTTCATCTTTATTGTTGGGTTGAAACCATTCAACTCCTTTCACTTTAAACATATTCACACACACAGGGAACTTCTTCCATAATCCAATAAAGACAGTCAAGAATATTTCAGACTTCACTTATTTACAGTGTTCAGAATCAGGCCTTCTGCTGTCCTATTTTTCAGGAAAAGAGAATTTACTAATCAGAGCATAAACAGGGTGACAAGTAGTAACAGAAAAATATTTTCCCAAAGACACTGAATTTGCATGTTTGTGTTAAAGTAATAATAAAATAATACAACCACTCTTAACAATTAAGCATTTAAAGCAAAAGTTACCACCCTCAACCTGGAGGCAGGAACTTCTGCTCCTGGCTCCATCACATCACCCTAGCCAATTCACATAGCCTCTTGAACCTCAGCCTCCCCATCTGAAAATGAGAAGGGCAAAACAAAACAGCAATCTCTTAGGTCCCTTACCATGTTCGTGTACAGCATCCATCCAAAATAGTTTGAAATTTGAGTACTTTAAAGTCACAGAACATTACATATACCTCTAATTACTATTTTTCATTTTTTAATTAGTCATCATTCACAATGTATTCATATCACAACTGTATACTAATTTTGCTTCTAAATCTATTCAGATAGAAACAATAGCACTGAATCTTGTCTTCAAAAGTTCAAAATTCTCAAAGAAAATGTCTTTAATCTGAGAATAATTAGTCATCATTCACAATGTATTCATATCACAACTGTATACTAATTTTGCTTCTAAATCTGTTCAGATAGAAACAATAGCACTGAATCTTGTCTTCAAAAGTTCAAAATTCTTAAAGAAAATGTCTTTAATCTGAGAATCCCAAAATAGTTCCTTTGCTGACTTATTACACTGCTAAGAAATTATTTACTTATATCTATTCACAGTGAGCAGAAATAACAACGTGCTCTTCAAATTTTGGAAAATTCCATTTGGAATTCTAGCAAAGCTGGCTCTGTTCCCATTCTGGCATAAATGGGTCATGTGTTCAGCTCCCTCTCTGCCACTTCCTCTCAGCTGAGCCTTTCCCCAAGGAGTACACTCCCAGCAGAGCATGAAAGGGAGGGGGAAGAGGAAGCTCTGCAGCCACACAGGAGTCTCTGCCCAACACAAATGTTCATACCAATCCCCTTTCACATTTCCTCTTTTGATTCAACAAAGGCACTGGCAGCCCTCAATTCAAACAGAAATATAAGCAAAACCTTCCATATTTTCAAGGCATTACTAAGAAGAAAAATGTGGAATATGGTATAACCTAAAGTTCCAAGTTTCTTGGTACATCAGCTCTGTGTAAGTTGTTTAACTATCAATGACCTCAGAGCTTCTCAAGCAAGTGAATGTCTCTTTGGTTTGTTTAAGGTATTAAAATTTTAAACCTGAAGATGCCGGCCCGCATCTTCAGGTTTCATATGCCTTTCAGTCTGCTTGGAAGATGCCTCTTTGGAGCTGAATGATACTATCCCTTAAGCCATACTACGCCCTCTATTTCTCATCTTGTACTCATCAAACAACTTTCTGATATTTGTCTGTTTTCCCAAGCCCATTTTCTGCTTGGAAAAAGAGGAGCTGACCAGTCAAAAGGAATAAATGGATATACTCAGCAGTGGTATCACTTGGAATAAATTGAGACCAGGCATTCTGGTTTTGAACATTAATTTCACCACAACTTTGGTTCATTTGACCAATCATAGAAGCACCAATATTCTTTTCTGAAGATCAACATAATAGGAAAAAAATCACCTGGTCTGGCAACAATGCTATACAAGACCACAAATGCTAAACAAACACTACACCTGGAGTGAAAAAAACAAAAACGCAAACATGATTAATCTTAGAAAAATATGTCTGATAGAACCACTACAACTACAACATACATAGCTAGAAGCACTCTCAGCAGCCTCTTTCTGTCTTCAGCAGAAAAAATAAAATTACATTATGCAAACTTTCAGTGTTTTTGGTGTAAGAGTGAAGAAGATGTTTCATGGGAAGAATTATTAAAAAGTTAAAAAATATATATTATCTGTTTAAGTGGAAGGGGTACATTGTTTCAGACTTAACTTTATTTTGGAAATACTGGACAAGTGGTAGGTCTTACTAATGGATTAGCATTTCTTTCTACCACCGCCCTTTCTATATTCTACAGTACTTGAAGACCTAATATTTTTGAGAAAGGCTGAAATTTAAACGTGTCTCTCAGGTTCCTCTCCAAAGGTTGGCTTGCTAATTTTTACTAGATTCATGGTCTTAAAAAGAAAATCAGTTCTCTTTGGCTTTATACAACGTAAAGTCTTTCCACAACCTAAATGTCTATAGGTTTACTAGTAACTCCAATTTGTTTTCCCATAGTTGGTATCCTATCCTCTTCTCCCAAGCTCCTTTTTCTGTCTTCTAGATGACATTATCAGCAGTGGTGATTCTCAAAGAAAAGTATAACTGGAAGGCATGCACTAGGAACACCAAAAAATGGTAAACTGGCTCATTCAAAGATGAGAAGTAGTACTGAGAAGTAAGAATGCTCATCATGCATTTCTGTCCTTCCCATCAATTCAGAAGAGCTGAGAACATGGAATCTTCAGGAGAGATTCAGGTTTTAGTGAGGTCAAAGAGTTAAAAGAAGGATGGAAGATTTTTTTATGTAGAGAGTAAGCATGGATTTTGTAGAGAAAAAAGGATTTTTAAAAAGGATAAGAAAAAAGGAACTACAACTGACTCACATTTCCTTTTGAAAAAGATTAAAGCATTGCCTCAGTTCTCTTTAATTTTCTTAGCCAGTCCCTTCTTTTCTGAAAATACAGTTCAACCTTAACCTAATCCCTACCAATAATCACAAATTCTGAATCAATAAATTTTCAGCAATTTGTGACTTCATCTCAATTATTCCTATATGAAAATGGAGAGAAAAGGAGGACAGACCAGTCACAGGACAATAACTGTCGGGCCAACAAGTGGTAGGCATAAAAAGGAAGACAAAAAATACACAAGTGTGTTTGCACATCCAGATGGTTTGTTATACTATACAAAAGGGTGGGGAAAAAAGCTGTATCACAGCAAACTTGTCAAAGCCTGCAGGTCCCACAAGTATCTACCAAGGAGGATATTTTTATTCTGATCATCTCAAGTTGGAGTCAACTTTGCAAGAAAACCAATGGTAAGTAATGCAAATATCAAACTGGTCATTTTTATGGTTTATTCTTAGGAGCCAACAGGACAGCGCCCTGGACAGCGCCCGATTTTTATTCTGATCATCTCAAGTTGGAGTCAACTTTGCAAGAAAACCAATGGTAAGTAATGTAAATATCAAACTGGTCATTTTTATGGTTTATTCTTAGGAGCCAACAGGACAGCGCCCTGGACAGCGCCCACAGAGCCATTTGAAGACTGACACACTCTGATGTCTGCCTATCATGTTGCAACTATGTGTAACTCATCAACGTCTGACATAGATATCAGCAAAATGACCTTTTTGGTACTTTAAAAAATATTACAGGGGCCAGCCCGTGGCTCACTCGCGAGAGTGTGGTGCTGATAACACCAAGGCCATGGGTTCAGATCCCATATAGGGATGGCCGGTTCGCTCACTTCGGAGCGTGTGGTGCTGACAACACTAGGTCAAGGGTTAAGATCCCCTTACTGGCGTCTTAAAAAAAAAAAAAAATTACAGAATCACAGAATCTTCATGTGGAAAGCAATCATTAAGATTACCTAATCAGTCCCCTTCTGTCACAGATGAGAAAATTGAGGCCAAAAAAGGAATTTATGGAATACGCACTAAATAGAAAGAGCATATATAAAATTTCTTATTGAAAAGCAGAGAATTAAAGAAAATCAAATCAAAGAGAATCAAAAACTTTTAAAAAGAAAAATGTCTTTTAGCTTCATTTTTTACACAGAAAAATCACAAATTAAATCCTCTTCCTCTTGCAGAAGAGGACTCTCACATCATGTCAAATTAGGCCTTTTCTCAGATAACACATTTATTCCTTCAGGCAAACACACTACCATACTGTTCTTTTCTTTTACATTCAATTCTAAATCCCATCATCTAACTGAAGTCTTTGCACAATTAATTACTGCCGAAGCTTAGCAAGTAAGGCATGTTTATTTATTCCCATCCCACTAGAAAAAAATTAGAGGTAGCAAAATCTAAATTTAAAGTGACTTTTCTTGGGGCCGGCCCGGTGGCGCACTGCGCTAGTGCGCCGCTTGGGAAGCGCGGCAGCGCTCCCGCCGAGGGTTCGGATCCCACATATAGACCGGTTCCCGCTCACTGGCTGAGCGAGGCACGGGAGCAACGCCGAGGGTTGCGATCCCGTTGCCGGTCCCCGGTCCGGTACGGGGGCAACACTGAGGGTTGCGATCCATTGCCGGACATGGAAAAAAAAGACAAAAAGACAAAAAAAATAAAAAATAAAAAATAAAGTGACTTTTCTTTTAGATATTAGAAAATTAGAGGTGGAAATTTTGAATTTTTATTGTCTCCAAGACCCACCAAAGGAGGGGATACTAGCTATCTAGAAAAAAATATGCATGGAGTGGCTTAGGAGCTGCATCATCAAGCACTGCCAGTGGTTCTCAGCAGTGCTCACTCATAGGTAAGCTACATGTCAGCACCAAGGAAATGTGAAAAATATATTTTAGAGATAACCTGAAGTCTGTCCTAAGGAAATCTGTCCAATGGTACTTTAATTGGACCATCTGTCCAATGGTATCCTTGCTCAAGCAAGAGGGAAAGGAATAATATCGTACACAATCCTAGATTTACCCAGTATGTCTCCCATGTATATCAAGAGTCAGCTTGTACGAGTGTACTTCAGGAAGTTCTTGGAAAAATAGAATTAAAAGATAACATGAATCTTTCCATGAACTTTTTTTTTTTTTGTCTTTTTCCGTGTCCGGCAACAGATCACAACCCTCAGTGTTGCCCCCGTACCGGACCGGGGACCGGCAACGGGATCGCAACCCTCGGTGTTGCTCCCGCGCCTCGCTCGCTGAGTGGGAACCGGTCTGTATGTGGGATCCGAACCCTCGGGCGGGAGCGCCGCCGCGCTTCCCAAGCGGCGCACTATCCAGTGCGCCACCAGGCCGGCCCTCCATGAACTTTTTGAAGTACCCTTATATACCTGGGAGGATGAGAGGGGCCAATCTGATTATCACTCATTTGCTAGAGGAGAAAAAAAATCCCAAGAGATTCAATGGTTGTATACATCCTCCTGACAATGGACAATTTCCATTTAGACTGTTCTTCTACAAGGCTATTTGATCATAGACACTACAAAAAAGAGCTGATGCCAACCAGACATTTCTTCCAGTGTTAGTTAATCCAATGACTTCCTGGTTAGTAAATTTTTGATGCTCCAGAGCTTGATCCAACAATTACACTGACAAAACCATTTCTAACCTGCAAAGCTGTTGACATCTATACCACACAAATTCCACTAATGGAAGACTCCTGGATGTTCACCTTGAAACATCTGTCAGCTATCTACCACAATGAGAAATTTCTGAGTTATGTATAAATAAGTTGATTTATTCATTCACATTCTCTACTCCACTCCCTCTCTCCCTTCACCTCCCTCCTTTGTTCCCCCAACCCAGTGGTATAGAGCAGGGCTCACAGCAAACATTTCTTGTAAAGGGCCAGACAGTAAATAAGCTTAGGCTTTCTGGGCTCTGCCTTTGTAGCACAAAAGCAGCCATAGATAATCCACACATAAATGAATGAATGTGGCTATGTCCTAATAAAACTTTACTTACAAAAACAGGTAGTGGGCCAGATTTAGCTTATGGGGCTGTAGTTTGCCAATCCTGGTATAGAGCAGCAATTATCAAACGTTAGCCTGCATCTATTACCAATATCAATCACCTATAGGAGTTGTTAATTCTAAGATTTCTGGGACCCATCTGTAAAGTTTTTGAGTCAGTAGGTCTGTAGTGGGGCCTGAGATTTTGCATTTTTAGTTAAGTGTCCAAGCAATGCTGATGCTGCTGGTCCTGGGACCACACTTTGAGAACCACTAATATAGAATAATGATCTATACTGCATTCAGTAGAAGGCTGAAATGTAATGAACAATTAAGAAAGAAGAAACCACATGCTACAACCTTGACTGCTAGTTTTATAGAATATTATATATGAAGACTTACTGTTAAGTGCCATAATATTATCTGTTCCTGGATGATGGAAATTTATTCCCATGCGCCCTAAAAAATAAAATGATTTTATTTTAAGCACAAAGAAAATGATGCTTAATGTAATCATTTGAAATATATTGTAAAATATGAACATTACAAAAAGCTAAAACAGATTAATCTCTAACAGTACTATCAAAGGCCAAAGCAATTACAACACTTTTTAAATCAAGTCATAAAACATACACGTGAAAAGTCTTAAAACAAAGCCAAAGTCTCAACAATAAATAAATAAAACAAAACATAAAAGAAGCTTCTGTTGTAACAGCCTGAAATTTAACACATCCCCCACATTCCAATTTAAACATGCCAATTCCTTGGATTAAGCAGTTTATTTAAATAATCATTCATATTGCCCTTCAAATTCAAGCAGCAAAAAAATAAATTCAAAGTAGTATATAAACTTGAAGCTTAGAGAATAAAAAAAAATAGAGATTTCACAGTGGCTCAAAAATGCAACATAATTATCAGATGGCAAACAGAAGAAAGATGGTAAAACTTACATAACAGATGCAACGGGGGGAAAACGACTGGCCTAAAAATGTAGGGTTCTGCTGCTGCCCCTAACACTAACTAGTTATATGACCTTGGGCATAATGCTAATCACCAGACCTTCATCCTTATTTCAACAACAGGAGTTGGAAACACTGGCTGGCTACATGTTTTTGAATGCCTCTGAGCTAAGAGTTACTTTTACATTTTCAAAAGGTTGTAAATAAACAAACAAAAAAAGTAATAATATGCGACAGAGACCATGTGGCCCTGAAAGCCTAAAATATTTACTCATCAGCCCTTCACAAATTTTGCCAACCCTTGGTCTGTAAGAAGACAAGTAGGAATCAGGTGTTTCAACTAATGGCCCACAGGGGTAAGAGTGGAAGATGCAGACATTAGGTATGTTTTTTCATTAATTATTTGGGACAAGGAGGTGGATGTATTGAAAGAAAAATTAAATCAAGTTTTGTATGGAAAAAATGCACATAGTAAGCTTTCCTGACCAATTCCTTTAATAAAACTTATTGAAACAATGCTTTTTGTAAAGCTAGTATCTATGAACTTGGCTCTGCAAGGTTTTCATGTTCAATTACGTCAAGGGTTATGAAATTCTCAGAAAAATGTTAATTTTATTTCACTACCATTGTTTGAATAAATAAATCTCAACAGTATTTTGGGGGAGGGTGGTATAGAGAAAACTGGAGATAAAGAAAAAGTGACTGACTTTTACTACAAACACAGTTTTATATATAATTGCAAAAGTGTCAGTCATCATTTTGTACTAAATTCTGTTATGCGAGACTGGAGGCAAACATCATCAAGCTCTTCTGACCCAGAAAAAAAGCATCATAGTGGACGAAACAGAGCATTTGCCTCAAATTCAAAGGGAGAATCAGGAATTCCAAGATAAATCAAGTTTTTGCCTACATAAGGCCATCCTAATTTCTTAAAAACTCTCAGGTCATAGTAATTTATGAAAGGTTATTCATATTAAAAGGTAGGAAAAAAAACAAAACTGTCAAAAGTGTAATGTCACTTGTATTGATGTGCGTGTGTGCGTGTGTGTTTTAAGAATAGGAAAATCATCAAAAATTGATGGATTCTGATGAAACTGTTCCAATTTTACCATAAAGCGTTACAGGGGTTTCAGTAAAAATTATTTTTAGTTTTTATTATTTTAAACTTCCTTATTAGGAGAAAGCTATGGCATTTCTCTCTTGTTTTGTGGAGACTATTTGCTAACATTTATAATATAGTAAAAATTTTTTAGATTAGAATGTTTTCTGTAGAAAAATCATATTAGTAAGAATCATCTAAAAAATAAAATTGCCTATTTTTTTTTATAGATTTCATAGGCCTTTTCCTATTTACTAGAAGCTAATTATTTGGAGTTTGTTTCAAAAACTACCCATTGTTAAAAGACACATTTAACATATCTATATGTAATTGCTCTACACGCCTTATGTTTTTCTAGTTCCTAAGTCATTTTAGAGTCCCTGAAATTTATACTCTACACCATATGCAATGAGGGATATCTCCCACCACCACCTTGATCGGAACTTATTATGGGAAAACTTGTCACCAGAACAAGGCTTTGACTCAGTAGGGAGAATCTGTATTCTGATTTCACTTAGCTAGCTGTATCAATGTCTTCTCCTTCATTATTTTCAGATAATCAAGACTTTATCTGGATTAACTACCACCAAATACTAACATCCATGAAAACTAGATGTGATTTACTCTAAACCAGTTTTCATATTTTGGGGTATTCAAATTTAACAGTAAATAGCCAATCACTGGGAAGTCTACCTAAAAACCCATGAAGACCTCAAAATCAGTGCCCATCAGAACTTAAGAAAATGGCATATACACAGGGTCTCTTCAATCTTTGACCAAGGAATATTTAGAGGAGAGTGTGGTACCCAAAAGGCTACCTATTTTCCCTAAATATTCCTACAATATTGAAGGGTCATCAAGGAAATCAAGCCAGCCCACATTTAGTTGATCCTCATTTGACTTCTTTGATTTCCTACATCTACAATACTCCATGGTAAAGAATTATGTAGTTTACAACCACTACATCAAATAATAGTTTTTATATGGTTCTGGAAGTACTTATCTTCCCAAACTTAAAGCAGTGCCCCTTTCGTCCTCCAGAAGTTGAACATACCTACATGGATCCTTTTCGACATTTTCCATGAGGTTTTAGAACTTTTCAGCTTGGAAAGATAAAACTGAAAGGAGGCTTGGTCGTTTTCTAATTATCATTCTCTATGGTACACTGATTTTTTTTTTTTTTGCCATATACATACTGATTTTTTTATTTTTTCTTTTCTTTTATTTTTTTAAATTTTATTTTGTCGATATACAATGTGGTTGCTTATTGTGGCCCATTACTGAAACCTCCCTCCCTCCTCCCTCTCCTCCCTCCCACCCAACAATGTCCTTTCTGTTTGCTTGTCGTATCAACTTCAAGGAACTGTAGTTGTTATGTCTTCTCCCCCCCCCACCCCCGGTTTTTTTTGTGTGTGTGTGTGTGTGTGTGTGTGTGTGAATTTATTTATTTATTTTATGGAATACTATACTGATTATTTCTAACCCCTCTTTCTTAAGATGCTGCAGAAGAAGAGCCTTAGGCAGTGTTTTGCAGGTTGAAGGCATCACTAATTGCTGAAAAGCAGAAAATTTTTTACCTTTCCTGGTATTCTCCCTATCTGTTGGCCTCTTTGATTTCAACTAATCTCTGGGTTAAAGTCAGCAACAAAAGATTTTATAAGAAACTAGGTTAATGCCAGATCATCAGAACATATTATCTAAATATAATCTAATTTTTCCCTAACTAAATGCAATTTTTTTTTTTTAGTAAAATCACTTATGGCTTATTTAAGCTAGTTTCTTTACCTCTTCAAAAATTAATGTTTAGATTATAATGCAATATATTTTGACAAAAACTAGACAATGCAGAAAAATGAAAACAAGACCACCAAAGATAAGCACTGTTAACCTTTTGATTTATAGTTTTCCAGTTTAGGGAGTATGTATGTGTGAAGGTTTCTCTTCTAAAACCAGATTTGATTTTTTTTTTCTTAATATAGTGTATGTCTTACGTTTTACAGTTATTAAGGAATTTTGGAGGAGAGTGAAAGTATATAACAGTAAAAGAAACTGATTCCAAATTCAGATGAGGCCATTTCTTTTTCTTCCTTTTGTCCAATAAATACTGCTGTTTAATCAGCTGTGAAAATAGAATCAAGTGTGTGACATCTGGTGATTTTTGTTAATGCAGTCTGGTGCTGCCAGCATGACGTTTTGTCACCTGTCCATGGTCTGCTATTTTTAAATTGTTTTGTCAGCTAGCTATCTTGTAAGTATAATGTAAAATATAAGGTTTCGGATACTAGAAGGTATACTTGGTTTTACTGAGTTAAATGATGCTGTGGAAATCTGAGACTGTGTCCCATTTTCCCCACTGCACAGAGCCTGATAAATAGGAGTGAGAGGAGATAAAGGGAGAGGTCAGAGAACAGGGTTACATATGGTTACAGACTGTAAAAACCATTCTCATAAGCCCATTTTCCCCACTGCACAGAGCCTGATAAATAGGAGTGAGAGGAGATAAAGGGAGAGGTCGGAGAACAGGGTTACATATGGTTACAGACTGTAAAAACCATTCTCATAAGCTCAATTCGCATTCATATTTAAAAGGCTAGTTATAAAAAACTACCTCTATTGTTATTCAAATGTTCAGAGTCCACTGAAACCCATACTTTTATGTGTCAAAAATAAAAACTGGAATTATTAATTCCTAATTATGAAAGTCATCTCTTCACTTCTACCATATGTTATGAGATAGGAAACAACTGTTTTATCTTCCACTAATCACCCCTTTGCTCTAAAAAGTTAAGCATTTCAGAGAGCTTCATATAATGGAATGTTAGTATTGTGTTTAGAAAGGGTCATAAGGTAAAATAAATGCAGGTTCTAAGGGATTTTATTTCCTACCAACTTCCTCTATAAAGTTTGACATAAATTCCTTTAGAAAAAGTATGTGTAAGATGTAATAATATGATATGTAAAAATATAGGAAAATGTGTTTTTTTAAATCCTTTTTAAGGAACTGACAAAATGGTGGTACTATAATATTCTAAATATTTTCTAAATAACCAATGAACAGAAGCTGTGAGCTTAGACCTGAGGTCAAATCCTAGTTTCTTTACATACCAGTAGTGAATGATTTTCAGCATGTTATTAAATACTCTGTGCTTCTGTTTCCTTATTTAAGACTGTACTTTAGAATGATTAAATAGGAATTTCTGAAGGTAGTATCGAGGCATAATATTTTTCTTTTAAAACTGTCAGGTGATTACAATGCTGTATTTAAAGGATTACTGGGCAAATTAATGGGAGGCACCTATAAAAATTACTCAGTTTCTACTTACTATCTGCATCCGCCAAGAATGTATAGAACAAGAACAATCACTTCTTACTCAGAACCAGTCCGCTAGCAGTTTGTGGAAGCTGCTAACTTTTATACGAGACAAACTAATGTGGGCTGAAGGAAGGTAACAAAAAAATAGAACTGAGCAATGACTCAAGCTACAGGAATAAGTAAAGACACAGTATTTTTCTGGAACAAATAAGTAAACAAAATGTAATGAGGTGCTTTTTCTAAAACAAGGGGACCTCAAAATTCCATAAAAGGGGGCCAATTTTGTGAAAGGCTCTATAATACTAAATTTTAATTATGATGAATAAAGAAAAATGCTTCTATAACACCAAAGGAGTGGCATTTATCCCTTCCAAGTTTCTGACAACTTAAATGTTTTAAAGCACTATTACTAGAAATAAGCTATTTTTTCCCAACTCTTTCAGTATACCTTTGAAAAGCAAACCCTTCAGTATCAGTTCTCAGCTGACACATGCTCTTTTCGTTTTTCAAATCTCAGTTCCATGAATGGTGAAAATTCAAATATATAAAAATTTTTCATCAGGCACTACTCCCAAAGAGTCAGCCAAGCCTACTCTTCTGTTGTAAGAAAGAGACTGCATGGGATAAAGGAAAAGTGACTCCTCCCTGTTTTTAGCCAAGATACCTGCTATATTGTGCTTTCCCTGCCAGGGGATGAGATCTTGCTTCCCAAAATCACCTATTCTGTCCAATGCACTATAGTTGGTATTTCCTTATTACTCTTCCAGAGTAGAAAGAATATGATTAATCAAACCTAACAACCATGGGTTTTCACAAGGGTTCCCTAGTAGCTAAGTGAACCTTCATCATTAGTAGAAAGTCAGAGGACAGCTGTAAGGAAGGTATAGGGATGAATCTTTTTCCCTATCTCTTATCCTACCTCTCCCAACACCAGAAATCCCCTTAATCCTCATAGTTATGAGAAGAGTTGAATTTCCTTTCAAACCACTAGAAATGAAAGCCGAGAACAATTCCTCCCATCCAGGCCTCACTGTTACCTCTGCCAACTCAAGGGTATCTGTACTTAGAAAGGAAATAAACAGTTTTCATTATTTCATCACCCTCCTCAAAACCCTTCTCTCTCATCTCTTTGAGACGTTCTCTCAAACAAACAAAAGGAAAAGTACACATAAAGTATGGTAAGAGACAATAGAAAATTATTAGAATGTTATTGTGTTACAGCCAAGAACTGTAGTTTGAAATCTTTAAAGGGCAAAAAAATTAGCTTAATTTGTATTTAAATAAGGGTTCTGTGATCTGATCAATGTTGCAGAAGACATTCTTCAGCATGCTGTGAAGAAAGTTCAATTCAACTCTTCCTCTATATTATTTTTATCATGGGAAAAGAGTTAGGGAAACTTTCAAAATTTCCTACAAATATTTTCAAGGCTGACCCAGCATAAGTATAAACATAATTGAAAAACAGTTAAAGCTTACTTACTTCACTAAAACAGAAGTCTCCATATTTCCAGAACTCCCTATTCTGTCATCTCTCCCACTAACCCTTTTTTTCCCCTGAATCAAGAGAAGAGTTGATTAAAGAGATTTGTTACTGAGTATATTTCGAAGATGAAATATCACTATCTATGAACATATTTTCTACCATGTTCATTTAAGTACATTTTGAAGCACTTTATTCTTCACCGATTTGATATCCTATTTTATTTTCTTTACATTATTCAGATATACAATTTTGAAAAGCCAACATAGGAGTATTATTTTCCTTTCTCCTTTAGGTGGTTTTTGAAAATGATAGGGTGTTTATTCTTCAATAATCACACTTATCTATGGAAAATATAAAATTTTGACAACTTGCATCTGGAAGTTTTCAACATTTAGCTGCAGTCTAGTTGGAAGTAAATATTGAGTGAATATAAAAGTTTAATTTACTACTGAAGCCAGCCAATAGGCACACCATGACCATCTCCAGCAAAAATAAATACTATAAATAACATTTGAACAGGTTCTGGTGCCAGGGACTTTGTTTGACCTTCACACCCATGCTATGTAGTAGTTGCCTTATTTTAATGCTGAGAACACTAAGGCTTTAAAGAGGCTAACTAATTTATCCATATCAATAGCCAACCAGAGGCAGAGCCAGAATTCAAACCCAGGTTTGACTACAAAGTCAGAAAGGGTGAGTTGAAACTTCATCTCCTGTACAGAGAATATAAAATATCTGGAAGGATGTTAATAAAAATAATAACTTTTGTTAAAAAATAAAAATAAATTTAAAAAATAACTTCTGTTATCTCTAGGTAGTGAGTCTCAGGTGATTTTTTTTAGTATCCTTTTAGTCCTTTTGTGTACTACTTGAGTTTCTTACAATGAATAAGAATGTCTTTTTTCTGAAGAAAAAAAAATTGAGCTCTAGGAAAAAACCACTGAAACAAAACATACAAAAAAAAAATTACTTTGTACTTGAGTTTTGAGGCCCTCAAAATAGTGTTCCCATGTTCAAGTGAGAGAAGAAGATACTGAAAGTAGGAGGAAAAACAGGATGGAATAGAGAGAACTGTTTCTGAACAGACTCATACAAAAGCTACATGGTAGGTCCCCTAACCTACCATCTTTCTCTTTAAAGACCAATCCACTTAAATGTTTACATCTTTTTTTTTTTTCCTTTTTGTCTTTTTTCGTGACCGGCAACAGATCACAACCCTCAGTGTCGCGCCCGTACCGGACCAGACCGGGACCGGCAACGGGATCGCAACCCTCAGTGTTGCTCCCATACCGCGCTCAGCCAGTGAGCGGCCGGTCCGTATGTGGGATCCGAACCCTCGGCAGGAGCGCCACCGCGCTCCCAAACGGTGCACTGTAGCAGTGCGTCACCGGGCCGGCCCAAATGTTTACATCTTTTGATGCAGAGACCCTCACTATGATTCTGCCTTAAGGAAAAGCTATGTGCAAGAACCTGTCCATGGCAGCACTACCTATAATGGAGGAAAAACCAGAAAAAACCTAAGAGTCCAAAGTTAAAGCCTACCAATAAGATATACAGATAGAAATATGGATAACGTGTATTATATGTGAAATAGAAAAATAAAGTACACACTATTACAATGTTTCTTTTATTTTTTAGTTATCTTTTCGTTCTTATAATTTTCTCCACTTTTTTTTCTTTTGGTGGTTGTCTGGTACAGGGATCTGAACCCTTAACCTTGGTGTTATCAACACCACACCCTTACCAACTGAGATAACTGGCCAGCTTTCTCCACTTTTTAAAGTCAAAAATTTCTTAAAATCTTTTCCTTAAAATTCAAATGTTATAATTATTTTAGTAGAAGTAATAAGGATCAAACACATGATGCCATAAACCAGACCTAAAAGTTTCCCAGCTGGAAAAAGGAAGCAGGAAGCTCAGACACCCTAACCAGAGGACCACAATGTCATTGATCCCAGGGAAGCAGTCCATTCATAGGAAGTCACTATGGGCAGTATGATGAACCGGGGAGTTACAGACATGTTGAAGCTGTGAAAAAGTACACACTAAGTGTCTTCCAACTCATTAGGATATACTATCAGTACAGCACAGTGGGCTTTTAAGGATGAAATCTCATACCTGCAAGAATAAAGGAGAAATCCATGCAGAGGTGGTTGGATATGCAATAAAAAAGGCCACCACAAATGGAATAAGATATTTATATTACTCCATAGTAAGGTACCTTCCTTATACTTTACCCATGCTACTCTCACAATATCTCCTGCTTAACCAATATTCACAAAATCCTGGAAAACTGCTTTATACACTATAATCTAAGATCCTTTCATGATCTTTTATTGCAAGAAGAAAAGAATACAGACCAATATAAAACAGGTATGCATAAAGAAGAGCTGAATATTTCAGAATAATTAGGAGAGCCTTATAGTTATTCCAGGTAGGAAGGAAGACAAATGAAGTCTTAGGAGATAATTAAAAACACAAAACAGTCTGTGAATATTGCTGGTGTATTTTTAAACACCATTCTCACTTCTAAGTGAAGTATGCTTTAAATTACCATGTACCTAATCTTTTAACTGAAGAAAAATGTGGTAACAGTGACTAAATACAACAATGAATAAATAAGAGATTTTTTCTTCTACTTCTAAAGGCCTTAAAAATCTAGCTTTTAGGGCCAAGCCCGTGGCGCACTCGGGAGAGTGCAGCGCTGGGAGCGCAGCGGCGCTCCTGCTGCAGGTTCGGATCCTATATAGGGATGGCCGGTGCGCTCACTGGCTGAGCACAGTGCAGCCGGTCTCAAAAAGGACAAAAAAAAAAAAAAAATCTAGCTTTTCTCAAAATCCTTTATTTTCCTCATAGCCCATTAACTCCTTTTTTCACTGGAAAATGAAGAAAGCAGCAGAAAATCATGAATGTGACAAGAAAATGAAGAAAGGGATTTCTGGTAAGGCTGGAGGAAATGAGTATCAGTGTTCATAGTCTGACGCACCCTATATAAGAGCCTAGAGAGACCAAACCACCAGGGATCGAATTCCTCACAATTCTGAAAGACATAAAAGTCCATATCAGATGAGGATCCCTGTGGCTAATTCTTCACACTTTTCAAGTATTTCAGTACTAACCAAAATGTGATGGATATTTGCACAGATAATTTGCATTACAGTATTTTAAAATATCATAGGGTTCCTAAAAGTCCTACAACCCTTAAAAGAACTATCTGTAATTAAGAATGTAACATCAATGTCTATCTTGAATTTATGTGGGCTCTAAAAATAGGAAGTACTAATAGACATTTTTCAGTGCAAAGGGTCACTGGCTACTCTTAAGTCTGTGTAGTAATACTTCCTATATTAGGAAAGTGATTATACGTTAATAAAATGGAATCCTTTCATATTTAATTTTCTGAAGTAGTATTTGGAAATTGGTTTACTAAATCTCATGCTTCCTTACAGTATACTTGGACTTAAATGAATTATCCAGGTTCAGCTGAGGATTCCAAATGCACAAAGCCCAGAAAACTTGGCTTCCGGTCTCATACCTGGACCTAAATGAATTATTCAGGTTCAGCTGAGTATTCCAAATGCATAAAGCCTAGAAAACTTGGCTTCTGGTTTGATGCTATAACCATGACCTCATCTACCCAACACATGCTTCTGTCAGACATTACTGATTAAAGCAATCAACCTTGATTATTGTAGGTAGCTGAACCCAGATTAAAAAAAAAAAAATCAACTTTAAATACATTCCACAATGCTTTACAGAAGCAAAACAAAAATAAATTAAAAAAATCACAATAATTAAAAAGCTGATTTTTGCTTAAAACAGCAAGCAAGGAATGGACACATGAATATTCCTAACCTGCAAAATGATTCCTCCACATTATATCAGCGAAACTCATTGGTGGGCCACTGGGAGGGTAGTGTTTACCTTTCAGAGGCTCATGATCAGTCCTTATCATATCCATTAAGGAGTTCTCCAACGAGTGCAAGTTAAAAGTGTCATAGGGCCTACTCCGGTCCTAAAAATAAAAACACAGAACAAGACGATATATAAAATTACTTCATAAAATTAACACCATATCATTTGCTTCCTGCTGTGGATTGACGACATGAATGCAAGTTATAGATTGTTCTAATAACACAGTCATTCTTTCTGTTAAGAATAATGACTTGGCAACATTAAGTTTAATATATTTCCATAATTCATTAAACTGCATCCTTTTCCTTAATATTCTATAATATACATGCCCCACTGCTTCAAACTGACTTTCTCTCAAATGAGCTAAAAAGTCAATTCAAAAGGAAGAGTCAAGTAAACTGGCTTTGGCTTCTGACCTCCACCATCAAATGAAAAGAGATTCTCCCCCCAGAGAAAGGCAACAATTAAGAATTCAGTCTACAAACAGAATCACTTTCCCGAAAAATCAAAAGGGGATTGTAATTTCAATGTAATTTTATTAGATATCTTTAATATTTATGACTAATAAGTTCCATATATTTGATATACTTTTTAGGTGTCCAAAGTACTAAAATTACCTATTGGAAAGCACTCACATGAAAAACTTTAACCCAAAGTAGTGTTTTCATGACATTGGATTCAAAAAAATTTAGAATATAGAGAGCAAATGCAAACTAAGTGAAGAAAAAAATAATTGTTCCACCATATTTCACCCAAGCCTGTAGCAGACTATCACCTACAAACTCTTCTTAGTAGTCTGAGCCTAAAGGGAAGTGCAGCTCATGGCCTAAATTAATAATATAGAACAGATCTAGTTTGCTTTGTTTAATCAAAGCAAGACAAACATACTTGTATATCCCAACAGCCAAACCAAATTAAATACAGTGATAAGAGATTATTTTCAGGGTCTTGAATATATCTATCCAGCCTTGCACTTGATCACCTACCATCTCCTATGAATCAGTTGCCTGTCTCTACCCTTGGCTAGGAAAGAGACATGGAATATTTTCTCTGGTTCTCCATTTTCATCTCTATATAATCCAAGAAGGTCTCTTCTTTTATCTTTAAGGTCCTCCTGCAGATCACTGTTTTGCTTTGGGCTCAAATTATCAGTGGAAACTCTAATTACTTACGGAGTAAACCTGAATTTCCAGAAATGCAGGCTTATCTGTCCCCATATAGATTTTTTCCTGGGACTCTTTCCTAGAAAGACTGCTGTTAAATGCCAACGATTAAGAATATTTAAGACTTGATTCCCAAATCTGGATATACTCAGAATCGTCTGGGGAGCTTTTATAGCTCCAGATGTCTGGATTCCATCCCTAGATATTCTGAGTCAAAACATTTGTGGGGGAAGCCCAGGGAACCTGTATGTTTTAAAAAATAAGAGCCCAAACTTGATCTTTGGAAATCCTCCTTGGATACTGCTGACAACAGCCAAGTTAAGCTGTTTTAAAATATTCTTCACTTTGAGGCCGGCCCGTGGCTCACTCGGTAGAGTGCGGTGCTGATAACACCAAGGCCACGGGTTCGGATCCTATATAGGGATGGCCGGTTTGTTCACTGGCTGAGCGTGGTGCTGACAACACCAAGCCAAGGGTTGAGATCCCCTACCGGTCATCTTTAAAAAAAAAAAGAAGTGTGCTGATAAAAAGGCAAAATGACAACCTTTTTCTTGCACTGACAACCGCAGACTGAGTATGTAGGAGCCTTGTATCATATCTACATTTCTAATTAGAGCTCTGTAGATGTGTGACTGTTTCAGAACAGGCTGACAAGGTTAAGGGAACTTATAAGAAAAGGCTGTTTGAAGGCATTCAAGAATCTTTCCAGGGACTGGCCAGTTAGCTCACTTGGGAGAATGTGGTGTTGGTAGGACCAAGGTCATGGGTTCAGATCCCCAAACTAGCCAGCCACCAAAAAAACATAACAAACAAACAAACAAAAAAAGAATCTTTCCAGCCAGGACAGTTTATTTTTTCATTGAATTCTTGAAATAATCCTTCAAGGTTTGTAACAACATACCTGTTTTACACATGAGGAAGGTGAGTTTCAAATAAGATTCAAACCCAAATCTGACATCAAAGCCAAAACAAAACCTAAGGAGTATAAAAATCTGTCCAAAGAAGTTGATCCAATCCATACGGGGTTGTAAATGAAAACTTCTATAGAAACATAACATTGCATCTAACTACTGATGAAATGATCTTCCTGAAGAGGTGGTTCCTGTCACAAGAGGATATCAGAGATTAGATGACTACCTGTCAGGAAAATTGCAGAGGGTGTTGAGAAGGGAAATTCATGTACCTAAACTGAGGTGGTTCCCAAACCTGTCTGACTGTCAAAATCACATGTAGAGATGTTTAAAACACAGGTTCCTAGACTCCAGCTCAAACCTGTTTAATCATAACTTGAAAAAAAGAAATAAATGTCCTAGATAATTCTTACAACTGGCTAAGAGCCACTAGATTGGATGATTCTTCAAGTTAAGCCTTTATACTCATGATTCTATTTAGCAAAATTGGGTACTAAATAGAGGGCAGGGACTACAAGGACAGTAGCGGGCAATAAACAAGTCCTGCCACTTTGCAGAGGGTCAGCTTTGCAATCTTCTGATTAATTGTAGGTTAGAAAAGCAGTTAGTTGGTAGCCAAGTTTTTGAAAGAACAAACTGAAATCAAAATCTGATTTCAAATTCTGGCTCTCCCACTTACTGGCATATCACTTTGAACATGCTTCTAAGCCTTGGTTATCTTTATTTATAAAACAGGGATGATAATTCTCTATGGTTGTTTTCAGTACCAAACAATAGAATGCACAACAAAGCATCTGTACCATGGTGGCTACTGTAATATCAGGAAGAACACAAAAAGACTTCTGTGCTGCCACCTCAGAGTACTAAAACATAGATTTAAAAGTCTAGCAGTTCACAGATGCTAACCTAAGAGGGTTCACTAATGCTCAACAGATGAAAATATATGACATATGAAAGGCATGACAGAATTTGCACAGACTTCTTAACTGAACAAACTTCAGTCCTCTGACTTTTCTCATTAAAATTAATTCTATCCATGCCTCATCAATTTATATTTGCTGCACACCATTCATCCTTTATGTTTTTATAAGTAGTAAACTTTGCTGAAATAAATGATTAACCAGGAAGCCTGCAAGAAACAGAACAGGAAGTATAGAAAAACTGAAAAACTTGCAATGAAATTCATCAACAGAAATCATGCATAGAGAAAACTAGGCCACAATTTATCATTCAACAACAAAAGTTACAAATGGCAACTAACCTGCTAAGTCTCTTTTTGATAAATTTTGTTTCCCAATATACGGAAAAAGGAAAACTTTTTTTTGCTTGTTTTAACAAGCAAATACACCAGGAAGTATTAGAACATCAATAAATAATGTATCCCATTATTGACTCTTTTCCTTTGAAGATAACCAATGACAGATATTATCAATTAGTTGTACAAAGAACAGCCCACCCCCACTGCATTAGCCCTGCTATTTTTCTTCCCCCAGCTTGACTTAATATTTATAAATTTATCAACTATTAGGGATCGTCCTGTGGCTCACTTGGGAGAGTGTGGTGCTGATAACACAAAGACCATGGGTTCGGATCCCTGTATAGGGATGGCTGGTTAGCTCACTTGGGAGAGTGTGGTGCTGATAACACAAAGACCATAGGTTCGGATCCCTGTATAGGGATGGCTGGTTAGCTCACTTGGGAGAGTGTGGTGCTGACAACCCAAGTCAAGGGTTAAGATCCCCTTACCGGTCATCTTTAAAAAAAAAAAATCAACTATTTAATATGTGCCTGGCATTGTTCTAAGCATGCTATATGCATTACCTCACAACTCTATGAAGCAAGTAAATTTTGTCCCCATTTTATAAATTAAGCAATTAAATCTTGTAGAGATTAAGTAACTGGCTCAAAGTTACAGGGCTAGTAAGTGCCAAAGCCAGGCCTCAAACCCAGTCAAATGGACAGTGCTCTTAAGGACTCTCATTGTACTGCCTCCTTGACTTTCTCTGATTCCCTCCAGCCTTAAATTTGTTTCACAAATATTCCCTTTAACCTAATCCTGACACAATCCAGAGAGGCTTCTTTGACCCATACCTTGCCACATAGGCAATGTGACCCCCCACTTGCCCTTGGTCAATTACCCTTGTTCAACTGACAACTAATTAATCTCAAGAAGCAGTTTGATCTACCCCTCCAGCACAGTGCCAGGTCTGCCTCTATCAGCCTTATCCCATTCACCTGCCCTTTTCTTGGGGGAGAAATCCAGGACCTTTTTCTACCTTTTACCCAGACATTTTCTCTCCTAGAGATACAAAGTAGAAGGCTGCAAGGACCAACAGTATCTGAGAAAAAAAGTAGCTCTGGAACCAAAGGTCAAAATTAACCATGTAACTGCTATGTGCTAGGCACTGGGCTAAATGCTTTTCAGTCATGCCCTCAATCCTTGTCATAACCCTGCCAGATAGGCATTATCTCCATTTCACAGAGGGAAAATACTGAGGCTCACAAAGATCATGTAACTGCTCAAAGTCACAGAGCTGGTAAGAAATCAGGACGTGAACCCAGATCTGTGACTTTCAAGTTCATGCCAGTAATATTCCAATGCTTCTACACTGACCAGTTGCAGTGTGCCCCATGAACAGTGGGGGCTTAGTTGGGAAGAAAGGGACATACACACGACAAAAAATCAAAAGGTGGGTATATGTTTGTTTGAAAGGGCTAAGAAAGGATTAACTGTGGTCATAAAATAATACAGAAAAACAAGAAGAGGAATTCCTGAAGGAAGGTTTTTCTATTTATGACTCCAACATATATATGTTCAGATCTCCATACCAGTCAGCTGCCACACACACACACACACACACACACACACACACACACACACACACACACACACACACTTCAAAGTTAAATGCATCCAACACATAAGGAACACTAACCCATGAAACTAGCCACTTCTGAATTTCTGCCCTACTGCTCTTATTTTCTACTTAGTACTTGTTATTTTAAAATATCTCAGTTCCCTGTCTATACTACAAACACTGTTTGAGAGTATGAATATACCTTATCTGGTTTTTTTTCTTATTTGTAAGACGTCTCAGGCGACCTTACCTATTTTTAAATGGATACTTATTACATAATTAATATCTGAACCCATTCTTCTCAAACACACACAAATAGAGTACTGTAGTCTCCAGTCCTGTCTTCTCTTACTCTCTTCAGTCAATGGTATATTTTAACCATACCAAATGAGACTATTATATTTGTGGCCCTCTGGAAAATGTGGTTCTATACTCTCCTTCAGTTACTCAATGATAAGCAAATACGACTCATATCTAACTTAAAGTCCTTATAAAGTTGAAAATTTTCTTTTTCTTTCTTCAGGGAAAAAAAATTTCATCAGCACCTACTGTGAACTTTCATATTCTTTAAAATTGTTGTTAAATATAGTCTTCCGTGCAACAAATTTTCAAGAACCCTCAGTATAGCCTGGAATAAGATTAGGGCATACACAGAAATTATCGCTCCCCATCTTTTTCTTCTTAAGAATAATTACTGAGCTAACGAGATTCTGGAGAAGTTAAAACGCACACACACACACATACAAATAGTTTCATCTTCTCTGAGGGATGCTCAAAACTTAGATGAGCATGACTCAACCTGAAGCAAATTTCTGCCTAGTCTCTTCCAATCCCCCCCCATCTCCAATCTTCCTTCATAGCTCTTCTCATTGATTTTGCCCCGACAAGTCAGATAAGAGGCCCAGTATATCAGACATAGAGAAACATAGCTCTTGGAATCACCTTATTATCTGAAATGACCCTACAGATTGAGGCCAGCCAGCAGGGTAAATGCTAGGGAGGTCAACTGTAGAAAAAATACAAATGCCTGACGTTGCCACTGCTAACTGTGATAACAGTTCATAGTTATGTACATATACACTTTCAAAAGGAATAATAATACAGGTTAGCAGTGAGATGCAGAAAGGAAAAGCAGCAACTATGATGGCCAAAAGAGCAGGCTTCAAGGAACTACAAAAATTAAAATTGCTCCTTTCCCTGGTTATTGTGCATATGTGAGTTTTGAAAGTGGTTAGCTGATGTCCCCCCAAATCATTGGGTTGTTAGCAGAATATTATCACAAGCAGCTTATTTGGCACTGATTTATTAAGCAAAATAATGTAAGGGAAGCTTGACCTTTGCTACTAAAACCTATCTTAGAACATTATGCAAAAGTACATGTCTCTCCTCATATTTTTTTCTTTTTACTAATCATACACATTGAAATCCTTCCACAACACTGACCACTTCCAGATATAGTTAGACACTCCTTTCTCTCCCTAATATTCTGACTCCAGGTAATTAGCACTAACAGTATATTGTAATTCCTTCCTTATATGCCTGTTGCCCTCAATAAACTTAAGTCTCATGGGAGCAGAGATGTATCTTATTTCTCTATATTCTCATCACCTACCAGAGAGCCTGGCACATAATAGATATTCAGTAAATGCCTGCTTCACATTTACATTGTCCTTCTGATGAATTCATCTTGCAAGATTTTTATTTAAACTAACAAAGAACTATACACTTATTAGAATGGCTAAAAAACAAAAACCCTGACGATTCCAAATGCTGACTAAGATGTGGAACCAGAATTCTCATAAATGGCTGGTGAGAATGCAAAATGGTACAGTCACTTTGGAAAAAGTTTGGCAGTTTCTTATAAAGGTGAACATAAACTTAACCATATGCTATGGTCTGAATGTTTGTCCCCTCCAAAGCTCATGTAGAAGCTTGATCCCCAATGTGGCAGTGTTGAGAGGTGGGGCTTTTGGAGGGTGATTGGACCGTGAGGGCTATGCCCTCATGAATAGATTAATCTTTTCATGGATTAATTAGGTTAAGGGATGAATGGGTTATCACAAGAATGGCACTGGTGGCTTTATAATGAGAGCAAGTAAGCACATGCCATACTCTGCCCTGTCACCATGTGATAGATACCCTGTGCTGCTTCAGGTCTCTGTGAAGAGTCTTCAACAAAAAGGTTCTCACCAGATGCATCCCCTCAGCCTTGGATTTACCTGCCTCCAAAACTACAAGAAATAAATTCTGTTTTTTATAAATTATGCAGTTTCAGGTATTCTGCTATAGTGACAGAAAATACAACCTAGCAGTTCCACTGCTAAGTATCTTATTTTTTGGTTAGAATATTTGTATACTGTATTTCTTTCCAGATTTTTGTTTGTACATTATATGTGTACATATATATTTCAAAATCAAGATCGTAGTGCATGTAAAACTTTGCTTCCTTTTTTCCACATCATTAACCGTCTTTGAAAACTGTACTTTAAAATAGCTGAATGTTTCCACTCCAAGTATTTACCCAAGATAAATAAAAACACATGTCCACACAAAAACCTGTGCATGGATGTTAATAAAAATTTTATAAAACAACTTTACTCATAATTTCCAAAAACTGGAAACTATCCAAATGCCCATCAAATGGTGATGGATAAACAAATTATGGTGCATCCATATAATGGGATATTATTCAACAGTAAAAAATAAAGGAAGTACTGATACATGCACATGGATAAACCTTGAAAACATTAAAGTGAAAGAAGCTAATCACAAAGGATCACATGTTGTATAATTCCATTTATATGAAAAGTCCAGAATAGGCAAGTTTTTCACAGAGACAGAAAGTAAATTGGTCATTGTCTGGGGCTGGGGGAATCAGGGCTGAAATGGGGATTGACTGCTAATGGGTATGGGGTTTCTTTCTGGGGTGATAAAAATGTTCTACAGTTAGATAGTGATGATTAACATGCAATTTTATTTTATTTATTTATTTATTTATTTATTTATTTTTGTCTTTTTCGTGACCGGCAACGGATCGCAACCCTCAGTGTCGCGCCCGTACTGGACCGGGCCGGCAACGGATCACAACCCTCAGTGTTGTGCCCGGACCGGGACCGGCAACGGGATCGCAACCCTCGGTGTTGCCCCCGCTCCTCGCTCAGCCAGTGAGTGGCCGGTCGGCATGTGGGATCCGAACCCTCGGCGGAAGCGCCGCCGCGCTTCCCAAGCGGCGCACTGTAGCAGTGCGCCACCAGACCGGCCCTAACATGCAATTTTATAAATATACTTTAAAAACACTGCATTGTACAAAAAGGGTGAACTTCGTGGTATATGAATTGTATCTCAATAAAGCTACGATAAAAATCAAAGTTTTTCTAAGTTCCTAACAGGAACTATGATATTGTCTACAAATCATCTACTTTAACTAAAGTTGAGGACATAAGATCTAATAACTTTTTTGAGCTATGACTAAAGGAAGGCAAGCCTTGACTCCAGCTGTTCCATTCAGGATCCACTAAAGGACCCAGGTAATTAAACCTAAACCAGATAGCAATAAAATTCAAAAGGCAACCCTACCGCCAGTCAAATAACTATTGCCATCCACCATCACAACATGTGTCATTTACATTTCTAAGGATGTCTTTAACCCTCCTCCAGGATCCTGTAAGTAGTTATTAACCATTTACTCACAAACAGCATCTTTTCATGTCTCCCATCAATTCTTTTTTTTTTTTTTCCCCCTTTTTGTCTTTTTTCGTGACCAGGAAACAGGATCGCAACCCTCGGTGTCGCGCCCGTACCGCAACCAGCAACGGGATTGCAACCCTCGGTGTCGTGCCCGCACCGCGCTCAGCCAGTGAGCGGACCGGTCTCTATATGGGATCCGAACCCTCGGTGGGAGTGCCGCCACGCTCCCAAGCGCCGCACTCAACCGAGTGCGCCACCGGGCTGGCCCTCTCCCATCAATTCTGATTAACTTTTTTTATCCCAGAGATTCCTGTTTTACAGTGATGCACTGTGTCCTTCAGAGACCCAGCTCATCCCATTTATGACCAGGGAACATTTTAAGAATGATGTGCTCCAGCATCTACCTAGAAGCATCACTGCAACATAAAAGATACCTGTAAGTTGCCCTGCTGCTGTTCATCTCAATTGTCATCTAAGTGGTTGGATAAGGAAATATGCAGCAGAATTCGCAGATTCACCAGAATCTGACAGAGGCCGCGACGTGAACGCTTCTGCTGTGGCCCCCTGTTATCCTCTTGACCCTTGGGTTTGGGAATTGAACAGCTGCTTTTATGCAAATAGTCCTATGGCAATGAAAGCATAAAGCAACAACTGTGCCAATTTGGGCTAGCAGCTTTCTAGGGTTCTTCCCCCTTTCAGAAACCAACAGGTGATGCCCAGCCCAGTGTATGGACTATAGCTCTTCACTGTTACTCCCTGGCTACCACTGGAAAGATCATCAATGTACATGTGTGTATATTTTAAAGCAGGGAACCTGTTAAGTACCAAAGAAATTCACTTCCAGTTGATGCACTGGGACCAGAGAAATAGAAGCACATATACCTATTTCTCAGTTTCCATACCCCTCTCTTCTAATGGAAGGAAAAGAGTAAAAAAAACCAAACAAACAAAAACCCCCTGTACCTCAAGTTTTGTAAAATTCTGATTCCAGATAAAAAGAGACTTACTTAAATTCAGAAAATAAAAATGGATTAAGTAACCAAAACAAATATAACATAGTATGCTCAAGAGCCCAGATTGTCTTAACCACTTTTAAAGCTTTATCATTTTTTAATCTGAACAGATTTACTCCTTAACTGCCTTCATGCCAAACTCATACTTGACATAAAGTAATGCAGATTTATTTTTTTTAAAAAGCTGTCAATCTGGCTTTCCAGGAAAGATGGTGGAATAGATGGTCCCCAGCATCACTCTCTTCCACAAATCAACCAATTTAAAACCATAAAAAAGCAACAACAGCCAATCTGGGGCCACTAGAGCTCAAAGTAACAGCAGGAGAGACCTACAGAGTTCATGAAGGTGGGAGAAGCCATAATGAGAGAAAGAAAAAACTGCTTGGAGCATTTCAGGCTGCAGCCACTCTAAGGCTGGAGCTGCTGAGCACACGGAGCAGGAGCCAGCAAAAGCTGCAGCTGTGCCCTTTGGGTGGAGTTGCTTGGAGGCAGCAGGGGAGAAGGGGGCCTTGGTGGCTCCCAGGACAGTAAGACCATTAATAGGGTTCCCATAAACCCACACAAGAGCAAGGAGTCACAACAACTGAAAAAAAGGAGCCATTCAGAGGCTGGTGAGTCATTGCAAGGGACCAGTGCAGGGCCCGTCCCATGGGAAGTGTTTGCAACACGGGTAGTGAGGGATACAGGCCCACTGGGAGAACACTGGGACACAGCAAGGACAGCTGGTCCACCCCCAAATCAGCACAAAACCACTCAGAGGAGACTTGTTGGGAATATAGAATTGCATGGGGTACAGTCTGATGAAAAGACTCAGGCCCAGACCAGAGATTCTACACAACCCAGGTGCACTGGGTCTCTGGAGAGCCCAAAGTACCTATAATGTCAACCATTAAACCCTGAGCTGCACAAAAAACCTTCCCTAGGGAAACAGCAGCAAAGCAACAATTTAGCTCAACCACACAACTCAAGTACTGGTTCCCACAGGAAGTTCCCCCATTTTAGAAGAAAACAAAGGACAAAAAATCAGTTCTGACCCAGGCATACCACCAAGTTCCTCGGGGCCAACCAAGGGACCTGAGGCCTGAGTCATGGAGCTGTGGACCAGAACCCCACCCACAACCAGGCATACCACCAGCACCTCAGGGCCCACCTGGGGACCAGAGGCATGGAGCCAAGGACCAGATTCCCCCCACCCAACCAGGCACACTGCCAGCACCTTGGGGCCCATCCAGGGACCAGAGGCATGGAGAAGGGGACCAGACACACCCCACAACCAGGCACACTGCCAGCACCAAGGAGCATGCCAAAAACATCACCTCCATATGGGTGGCCCACCACAGCCACCACAATAACCACTGCTGCTGTGAAAGTGGCTAGACACCACAACCACCACACAGATGGTCCGCCAGCCATTGGAGTGCATTGACACAAGGAGAGTCACCAGCAGAGACCAAAGAAAAGAAGAGGATGTCTCTCTCCACAAAGCTCATTCCAGAGTGACAGAAGAAGCATCTGCTCTATGATAATATTGGGGGACCTGAACATACCTCTCAGCATTGGACAGATCATGTAGGCAACATATTAGCACAGTAACCATTACTCTTTCAGAGGGAGAGAAGAAATCTAGGGTTATCCTTGGTGGGAGAGGGGAGGGAGAGGGGGACGGGGAGAGATTGGACAAGGGGCATAAAGAATAAGTACAATTTGTAACAATATATATACTAGTAATATTGATTTGATTGACACATGTCAACATTGAACCCCAAAATATGTATAATCAATAATGATTCAATTAAAAAAAAAAAACACAAAAAAACAGAACTGTGTCATACAAAGATTACCACTGTTAACCTCTGGATGTATATCCTTTGGTACATATCTGTAATAAATATGTTTATAGATATGAATCGATATTTTTAAAAAAAGAACCTACCATAGTTCTTCATTGACTCCTATAACTGTGGTGATCATAAATCCTGGTTTGCTTAGATTTTTTGGCTCGCACTTGTTATCCATGTGTAATTACTAATGGGATCTCTTAATACCCTCAACAGTGTTCCATTTGGTTAATTAATCGTGTAGTTACCATATCTTCTACCTACCTCAAACCCCTCTGCCCAATTTGCCATTCTTTTTATAGTTCTCAAAATTGTTTTGTGTTCATTTAAAGAGAAAAAAATGCTATCAATGTGCCTTTGGAGAAAGGGAAATAAATGTGTAAATTGCTTTTCACAATAAGCCTTGTAGAACTGATTAGGTCACAGTGACCATATAATCGATCATCAATATGTGCCAGACCCTGTGCTGAGTACTTTACTTGGATTATCTCATTTAATTTTTTTTTTTTTTTGTCTTTTTCATGACTGGTAAGGGGATCGCAACCCTTGGCTTGGTGTCGCCCGCACCGCGCTCAGCCAGTGAGCGCACCAGCCAGTCCTATATAGGATCCGAACCCGCGGCGGGAGTGTCGCTGCGCTCCCAGCGCCGCACTCTCCCGAGAGCGCCACGGGGCCGGCCCTATCTCATTTAATTTTTACAGCTGTCCTATGAGGTAGATATTACAATCTCTTTTTTACAGATGAGGAAACTAAATATTAAATCCAGTTCTTAATACAAATCAGATATCCTTGAAGAAGGTTAACCACATAAACTATTTGTTATGTAAGCATTCCAGGAAGAAAAGTACATTTATAAGTTTTTAAACTAATCTCCCACTTAAATGTTACCACATTTGAGAGATAAACATGTTAAAACATGTAAAATGCAAATCACCTAAATTTATTAAAATATTTGGTATTTGGAAGGTTTAAAAAATTTACTTTCGAGGGCCGGCACATGGCTCACTTGGGAGAGTGTGGTGCTGATAACACCAAGGCCAAGGGTTCGGATTCTTACATAGGGATGGCCGGTTAGCTCACTTGGGAGAGCATGATGCTGACAACAAGTCAAAGGTTAAGATCCCCTTATCGCTCATCTTTTAAGAAAATAAATTTTTTTTTACTTTATAATAAAGACTGTAACATTCTAGTAAAGTATTTTAACGATCATAAAGTAAAGTAAAATGCAGCAAGTTAGGTTCTGGGATGACTGGTTAGCTCAGTTGGTGAGGGTGTGGTGTTGATAATACCAAGGTAAAGGGTACAGATCCCTGTACTGGCCAGCCACCTCCCCCCAAATAAAATAAAATAAGTTAGGTTAAGGGAGGTTCAGTTAGAATTTCCAAAATGTCTACATCACATAATATTTTTTAAGAGAACAGCTTTCTTTATTACTTTCAAATGTTAGGGCTAATAAAATTTTGCCAACTGTGCTGAGGGCTGTTTTACTTTTTCTTCATTTAATTCACATATGTTTATTAGGAATTTTAACATGCCAAGCATTAAAGATAAAAAGATAAATGAGGCATAGCCTCTGTCTGTGCATAGTCTTTGAACACAAGAAGCCAGTGATCTAGTTAACAGATAATTACTATATAATGAGGTAAATGCAATGACAGAGCTATGTGCTAGGAATTATGGGAGCACAAACAGAGCAGGAGTCAAAAGGCTTCTAAGAAAAGGAGGCCAGAGACACTTGCCCAACTTCCTCAAGAAATTAGGAAAGATCCAGAAAGAGATTCTCGAAGGATATATAGGCTACAGGCTATAAGTAGATAAGACTTGTTTATAAATAACGAGTTGTTTCTATGTGAATACATACTTACCAAATCTTTGAAAACTATTAAGAACATTGCCTAGTCTTACCAGACCAAAAAAAAAAAAGAGAGAGAATGTCATCTACCTATCAAACCCTTTAACCAGGATAGCAGCAGGTTAATATGTGTGAACATGCACAATTTCAGAATAATATTCTACCACAAGTCTGGTTTAATTTTAAGGACTTTTTTTCTGTGTGGCCTTAAATCTTTTTCACAATATTCAACTTTGGGGATTTAGACATACAAATATTCACTCTCCAGCATACTCAGGCTACAAATAATCTAATTTCCTCCTATTGCCTTTTATTTATAGAGTACTTTACAGCTCATAAAGCATTTTCACACACATCCCTGATCATATGAACCTCATTTAGGTGTTCTTTTAAGCCTTCTTACTACTTATCATGCCCTATTCCACTTCAGCATATCTCAGAACCTTTCTCCTCTTACCAAACCGACAACAATACTATCAAAAACTCTTGAAATTAAATAATAGCAGAACTGATGAATATTGGCTATGTGCCCATTACTGTTTTAAGTACTTTATATGTTTTATCTCATTTCTTCTTCACAAAAGCCTATGGAAGTAAATACTATTATTTTCCCCATTTTACAAATGAGAAAACTGAGGCATAAAGATATCACATAGAAAGTGTCTGAGCCATGTGCAATCCAGAGCTTTAAAACCATTCTGCCCTTCTGCTTCTAGGTTGAGAATCATTCCTAGTTAACAATTCTCATTTCTGTTACTGTCTAACCATTATCTTTCTACTCATCCTGGTGTGGGGTGTGTGTGTATGTGAAAGAGAGATGTACCTTCTCATTATTTCTTATTCATTAAGCTGAATTTCACAGGAACAAAGAAAGGAAAAAGCACAAATAATTCCAAAGCATTTTTTTCAGTCTATAATTTTAAGTTACTCTCTTGAACTTATTAAAGAACTTTAAAAAATCTGATATTTTACTTCAATTTGTGTGTCAAACCCTATTTTAGAGAAAACAGTTTACTTAAGTGAAAAACTTGAAGTATTATTTTGCTTTAGAAAGTGACTAAAGGGGCTGGCCCATGGCTCATTTGGGAGAGCGTGGTGCTGACAACACCAAGTCAAGGGTTTAAGATCCCCTTACCAATCATCTTAAAAAAAAAAAGAAAGAAAAGAAAAGTGATTAAAGTATGACCTCCTTTTAAGGTACAGCTATCTAAAGTTTATTAAATTGATTAAGTTTACAAAAATTAATTATTTTGCCAAGATGTTGTGGAAACATATATTGCCTAAAAAGTGAGATGCCAATGTAAAAAAATTATATATAGGAACATAAATAAATATATAAACATAAATATATCTTCAAGAATATATGTATATATAATACATACACACACACACACACACACACACACTCTCTCTCTCTCTCTCTCTCTCTCTTTCTGGACCCCACCATCACCAGAATATATTAAGCCTTTCCGGAGGCAGGGAAACATAAGGAAGAAGACTACATAAATATATCTTCAAGAATATATGTATATATAATACATACACACACACACACACACACACTCTCTCTCTCTCTCTCTCTCTCTCTCTCTGGACCCCACCATCACCAGAATATATTAAGCCTTTCCGGAGGCAGGGAAACATAAGGAAGAAGACTAGTAGTGTTAGGATTATCTTCCTTTAATAACACTATAAGGTATATACAATATTCCAAAAGCAAAGACTCTAAAGAGGAATTTCAAGGCACAATTTGAGGAAGGAAAAAGCACAGAGAAGCCAAGAAGAAATGAAAAGGAAAAAGCAGACAGAACTCGCTATTTATACAACTGTATACACAAGATAATCAGTCTTTTCACAGGGATAACCAGAGTTATAACACTCTGCTGCTCTGCAGTTAGATAAAAGTAAAAAGAAGTAACTCACAGCACATTGTAAGTACTTGAATTTCAAAATAATTGGAAAAATTACTTAACTTCCCTGAGAATGAATTTCATCATATGAAAAATGTGGATAACAGTTAATACTTACCTTACATGGAAGTTATAAAGATACCTATGAAGGTGGTCATAAATAATGCCATAGTGGATTGAATTATGTCCCCCCAAAACTCCCAGAGCTTGAACTGTGTCCCCCAAGTTTTATGTATCAGAAACTTAGGGCCAGCCCGTGGCTCACTAGGGAGAGTGTGATGCTGATAAACCAAGGCCATGGGTTCGGATCCCATATTGGGATGGCTGGTTAGCTTATTGGGTGAGCATGGTGCTGACAACACCAAGTCAAGGGTTAAGATCCCCTTACCAGTCATCTTTAAAAAAAAAAAGAAAGAAAGAAAGAAATTTAGCCCCCATTGTGACTGTTAAGAAGATGGGAGATCCGGGGCCGGCCCGGTGGCGCACTGCTACAGTGTGCCGCTTGGGAGTGCGGCGATGCTCCCGCCGAGGGTTCGGATCCCACATACAGACTGGCCGCTCACTGGCTGAGCGAGGTGTGGGCGCAACACCAAGGGTTGCAATCCCGTTGCCGGTCCCGGTCCGGTACGGGCATGACACTGAGGGTTGCGATCCGTTGCTGGTCACGAAAAAAGACAAAAAGGAAAAAAAAAAAAAAGAAGATGGGAGATCCTATTATGGCAACTGAAAGGTGGAGCCTTCAAGAGGTGATTGGATTGTGGACCATGCAGTAGTGAATGGACTGAATATGGTGGTCAGGGGAGTGGTTCTGAGGGCTTTAAAAGGAGAGAGAGTAGAGTCTGCTTTTTGCTCCCTCTCTGCTCTCTCTGCTTGCACCATCTTGCAATGCAAGACCCCTGGGTCACTGTCACCACCACTAGATGGACTTTGGCCTCAGAAACTGTAAGCAATAAATTTTGTTTCCTTCATAAATCACCCAGTTAAGTGTACTTTGTTATAAGCAACAAAAACAGACTAAAACAAATGTTATGAAAGTTTAGAATGAACCTCAATTCTGTTTTCATGAAGAAGTAGTAATGAACCAAGGTAAAAGTCAGGCATAATTTATAGGCAGCAAACTATGGAATGGTGAAAGAGGCAAGTGGCAAATAAATTGCTTCAACTAAGTGGAACTAAATGTAGATGAAAAATCGGCAGCAATTATTTGGAAAAAAATGGAAGATAGGAAAGTTGCTGGAGACCAAAAGAGAGACAATATCACACACCCACCCACACACACATTTTAAGGGGATAATATATAAACTGAACAATCTTTAGTCCCTTGGAAAACCTTAAGGTATAAACAAAATTTCAATGGATTTATAGTGCTTTTAAAAATACTTTTCATTTGAATAATGTTATAACTTTGTTGACAACTCATCTACGCTATAGAAAAACAATTTCACTTAAAAAATGTAAACATAGACTTCTGCTTCCAGATCTTAATTCCAGAAGTTGCTTTCTGAGAGAGCATGTGGGTCAATGTGGTCTTTGTGAGATTCCACCATGTTGTACTGGTGGCCAGAGCCAAAAAGTGCAGAAGGTGATGGTGCAACCCATCAACAACCTCATCTTCAGATACTTAGAAAATAGATCCCGAATTCAGGTGTGGCTCTATGAGCAAGTGAGCATGCCAGTAGAGGGCAGTATTATTGATGTGGCTGGCAGTCTATTTCTTTGGGCAGCACTGCTATAGTCAAATGGATTTAACAATAACTCCGCTTGAATTGAATTCCTGTCTTCCAAAGTTAAGACCACTGACTATTGCAGCAACTAGGCCAGTGTACACCCTATGAGTAACTCCAGATCCCAAAATTTTATTAAGTACCCTAATTTCCTGCCTCCTAAGACACTCTTGAGACTGTCAAGGTAGTGACTGCTCTGCAAGTTTAGGAAGCCCAGCTTTGTATAATCGACAGGTTTCACTAGTGGTCGTTGTATGCGCTTTGACAAAAGTCAATGAATAAGAATTGTAAGATGAAATAAGTTGTGTTGAGGATTTATTAAATTTAACAAACAGAAAAAATAAAATTCAGTTAGAAAAACGTAATTTATACATAAGTTGTTCTGTCTGGTTATTTAAATTACCTAAACTTAAATTACTTGTAGCAATCTACTTTATTTTGGAAGAGCAAATCATGTGGGCACTAAGGTTCCTGGTGTGACAGAGTAAAAGAACATAAGATTAATTTAGAAAAAACAGGTATAATATACCAATTTCACTGAAGCTTCTGAGTCTTATGAAGAGACTGGAAAAATAATCCAAATTTTTAGACTTTGTAGAATCCTCACTTTTATGATTTGACACCCAACTCCTGACTGGGTTTTTTAAGCAGAAGAAGGTGGTACTTTAGGTGAGACACAAAACAAACATGACCATCTCTACTACTTTTTCCTTCGGTCTCAGAGATCAGTGGAACACCATTTTAAAGCCCAATGGCTAGGGTAAATTTCCTAGTCTAGAGCTGATTATAATGCGACAAATTAGCTGAAGTCCACCAACTCTCCCCAGTACAGAGTGAATTATATCTTGCCATTTTGACTCCAATCAACAGCCACCTTTAAATTCCAGAATTACGGAAATTTATGAAAAGCTAAATGTATCTCCCAAATCACTAAACAGAAAACCATACATATGATTCAATTTCCAACTTTTTACCATTGCACACATTTTAATCTCAAGCAACACACAAACATTTTCACTTACCCCAAAACAGTCACCCACCCCACCTACTACGGTTTGAATGTCCCCCAGTACTCATGTGTTGAAACTTAATCCCCATTGTGGTGGTATTAAGTGGTGGGGCCTTTTGGGAAGTGATTAACTCATGAGAGCTCTGCCCTCATAAATGGATTAGTGCTAAGACTGGAGGATTAGTAAAAGGGCTGGAGAGAACTAGCCTAGGCCCTTTTTGTCCTTCCATCTCTTCCACTATGTAAGGACACAACATTTGTCCCCTCCTGAGGATGCAGCAAGGCATCCATGGAAGCAGAGAGCAGCCCTCACCAGACACCAAACCTACCAGGAGCCTTGATCTTGGACTTCCCAGCCTCCAGAACTGTAAGGAAATAAATTTCTGTTTTTCATAAATTACCCAGGTGCTATCCAGTTAGCTCAGTTGATTAGAGTGCAGCCTTATAACACCAAGGTCAAGGGTTTGGATCCCCATACCTGCCAGCTGCCATAAATAAAATAAATAATAACCCAGTCTGTGGTATTTTGTTACAGCAGCACAACAGACTAAGACAGCACTCAAACTTATTTTAACCATTTCTCTTCAAGCTTCTCAGTGTTCCCAACATCAGTAAGTTAAAAGTTTTTTTTTAAAATAAGCAAAGACATCAGGTATTCTCTAAATCCTATGGAAACCTAACTATAGAACATCAGAATAAAAATCTTTCACAACCGGGCTGGCCCGTGGCTCACTCGGTAGAGTGCGGTGCTGATAACACCAAGGCCCCGGGTTCGGATCCCATATAGGGATGGCCGGTTCGCTCACTGGCTGAGCGTGGTGCTGACAACACCAAGTCAAGGGTTAAGATCCCCTTACCGGTCATCTTTTTAAAAAAAAAAAAAAAAAAAATCTTTCACAACCTGAGAGCCATACATTGATGATGAAAATCACTGTGGTGGCATTTAACTATTAACGCATTTACTTGATTTTTCAATATAATGATCCAATCAATTTTGCAACTTAGGCAGCTTTACTTTGATTCTCAGCATGCATCTTAAGTCTCTCTAACACCAGTGAATGCTCAAGAAATCAAACTAAATTCATATTATCAAAACATGTTTATGAATGATCACTGACAAAACAGTATTCCAAAATCAAAGAGAAATTTTGACTTTTAGATCATCGGTACTACTTCACCATTACACGGTCTACTAAAAATATCTCCTACTCAGTCTTTACAGGGTGCATGTTTATATGTATATATATGCATTCATAGGTATACAAAAGAGATGTGTGTATGTATTTTAATGCAAACTATTAAAAGCACAGATCCTGTTCTCCAGCCTATCTACAATTATACTACCAATAGTGGTCAACATAAATTGCTGAACAGATAAGAAGACCCTTTGTGAATTCTATGGAGTAAGAGGAATTGGGGTTGTTATAGGGCACACTATAGCATAACGAGATTCTCTCATTCATTCCAGGGACTGACCTCACATCATTTTTACTTCCCCACTTTTAATAGGATACCTGCTGCTCATTTTTACTTGAATAGCCCCTCAGTATCATGATGCTCAGTCTATTGTAGAGATGGAGATTCAAGAAGTGGAAATATCCTTATCAGTAGTTTGAGAATGAGAATAGTCAACACCGGTTTTGATTTCTTGGCTTCAAATGATAAAATCCAGAGGGAAGGCAGCAGTTTGGTGTACTAGAAGTGCCAAAGAGAGAAAGGGGAAAAACCATCCTCTCCTCTTTCCTGTCAATGCTTTTAACGGATAGAGACCTCCATGGAGAATGGTATGGGAAACACAATGTTACCAAGTTTTAGCTGAGGCAAAGCCATGTAGGAAAGGAGCCGGGGTGGGGGGGAAACCAGACTGAAAGTAGATACTGTTTTAAGCATAACAGAGCTCAAAACCATCTAAACACCTTCATATGCTCTACGCCATCAGTAAGCAGTCTTTCCAATATTTTCCTTTGTAAGGTTTCTCACAGTTATAAGCCCTCTCACCAGCTTCCCCTACCTCTAGGCTGCACTGTGGCAGGCACAAACAATTCTACAATCCACCTGCCTGGTCTTTCTAAACATATTTTTATTGTGCCACTACCCTGATCCCAGCTCTTCAGGAGTCCCCATTGCCTGCAGTAGAATCCACATCCCTAAACCAGACATTCAAAACTCTATCACTATCATGAAAAGCACCATCAGTATTAGTTTAATTCTGAATTCCATTTTGCATCCTCACCCTTATTTTGATCTCATCTTTCTCAACTACTTCTAATCTATGTTCTCTTGCACTGTAGCATGCACGAAGACATCTTAAATGCTTTTAAAAACCAAATGAGGGGTCAAGCCCGTGGCTCACTTGGGAGAGTGTGATGCTGATAACACCAAGACCAAGGGTTCGGATCCTATATAGGGATGGCCAGGTAGCTCACTTGGGAGAGTGTGGTGCTGACAA
>NW_007728513.1:461709-463978 GCF_000696425.1 Galeopterus variegatus | reverse complement strand
AAACCAAAAGGGGCCAACCGGTTAGCTCAGTTGGTTAGAGCATGGCATTGTAACACCAAGGTCAAGGGTTCAGATCCCCATACCGGCCAGCCGCCAAAAAAACAAAAACAAAACAAAAAAAACCTAACTGGAATCTAGTAAATAAAGATTTATTGTCTTGTGCTTTTAATCCTAAGAAACAACCAATCCATCCTTACTTCTCAGTAAGTTCTAAAAGTCCCCTGCTCTACTCAGGAAGATTTGCTCAATAACCACATTTACAGCTCATTTTTCTTTCCTCATTCTGGATTCCCATTCCATCTAGCCAAATCCTATCTATCTTTCAAAATAGAACCACAGGGAATCCTTTCTCAAACTTTTTTTTTTTTTAACCATTGTATGCCAAATTTTTCTTGCCCCTTCTTGACTATTCATAGCAACTAACACATCACACGATCTGTTTTTGGCAGCTGGCAGGTATGGGGATCCAAACCCTTGACCTTGGTGTTATCAGCACATCATACAATCTGGTACTTGCTTTCCATAAGATGCTGTCTCATGTGTGTTAGTTCCTGATGACAGGATCATTTATGTCATCCACAATACCTAAGACAAGTCTAAGAACATAGTATGTACCCTATAAATATTTATTGAATTCAAACTCACAGTTAACATCATTGCCACATATAACACATGAATCTCTATATTCATAATATAATAAAGTGAAACTATATAAGAGTATTTAATAATTTTGCACATTGCAGATGGTTTCTACACCTGTCTGTATAGAACACAGATCTTTTCTATACAGTTTGTCATTTTACAATACTGACTACTGTGAGAATTCATCAGACCAGACCATTAATAATAAATGCAATGCAAATTATGTAGAACACACTTTCTTTGATAGTTTAGAATAAACATGAAGTGTCTTAGGGGTATCACGAATATTATGATCACGCCACAGGAGATTAAAGATTGGGTTTTGAACTTGCTTATAACACTCCCTAGAAGAAACTTCTTAATATAAATCCCTGATGTAAGCTTGCTTGCCTATGGCCTGCTTGCATAAAACTGGAATATAAAATGGGCAATTGCTTAACTTCTTGGACAGCATAAAATGGCTGCCTTTTTGAATATTTAATTAATTGTAACAAAAGCTGAAGCATCCTTTTACCTAGCTTTGTCCTCTTTGCTGAAATCTTCACTGTCTTTCAATGTCCTTTGATGTCTCAGTATTCAATACATTCTCTATTATTTATGTCCCTTTAACAGAATGTGTCACTTCAACCTCCCTGTCTGCTTCAATCCTCCACTATATCCCCCAATGTGAAGAAATACACTATCAAGAGATTTTTCTGCCCTTCCTCCTCACCCCAGGCCTTGAATTTTTGACATTAAGCTATAATTTCCACTCAGCCTTTTTCTATGTTTCTGTTACATTTAACAGAATCTCAGCCTAAATTAAAATACCAAATATCCCATTATATTTTAAAATGAAAATCTTGTGTTATACCTGCACAATTCACCTACCTTAAAATACCTACTCTGGAATAATATTTCATATTCTGGGTAACACCAGAGTTGATAAGTAAAATAGTATCAATATTCTTGGCAAATAAGTAGAAAGTAGGCAGTAAGCTCTAAACATTAACTAAAATAATTTTGTTATCTGCAGATGAGCTCACTGACATTTTTGTAATGCTGAGGAATTCGAGGTAAAAACATGATAAAAATCTATCTCCCCACCCAGCCCCTAATCTTCTACAATGCTAAATTTATAATGCCTTTGAAAGCAGAGTTTAAATTTTTCCATTCACCAAAAGTTTTACTTTGTGACAGCTGACAGTACTAGCACAATTGGTCTGTCTTTATTCTGCTTAAAATCAACACAAATTTTAATGTGACAAACATTGCAAGATTGTATGTTTCATCAGCATTGTAAAATGACTCAAAGTGGCTGGCCAGTTAGCTCAGTTGGTTATAGCACAGTGCTATAACATCAAGGTGAAGGGTTCAGAGTCCTTCCTGTACCAGCCAGCCGCAAAAAAAATAAATAAATTATAAAAAATTAAATGGTTCAAAGTATTTAGATTGTGTTTCTGCAGAAAAAGAGCCAACTATTTTTTAACTAGATTCAGTTATTTTGATGTCATTACATATATTTAAATAATAAAGCCTTTTCTTCCCCAGGTAATTTTTCCACTTTGAATGAGAACTATGGCAATAAGGTGCCTGGTAAAGCTTCACCTTAAACTGTCATTTTAAAATATAAAAATGACCTCCTTCA
>NW_007728513.1:434793-460801 GCF_000696425.1 Galeopterus variegatus | reverse complement strand
AAAGGAAAAAAAAAAAAATTCTTACGTTGAAATTTAATCACCAATGTGATAGTATTAAGAGGTGGGGCCTTTATGGAAGTGATTAAATTAGAGAGCTCTGCCCTCATGAATGGGATTAGCACCTTTATAAAAGAGACTGAAGGGAGTGTGTTTGCTCCTTTCGCCATGTGAGGACACAGCAAGAGGTACCATCTATGAAGCAGAGAGGACTTCACCAGACACAGAATATGTTGGCTCCTTGATGCTGGGCCTTCCAGGCTACAGAACTGTGAGAAATAAATTTCTATTATTTATGAATTATCCAACCTAAGGTATTTCTGTTACAGCAGCCCAAAGGGACTAGGACATTCACTTAACCGACTTTCCAGATTAATCCATGAGTTCTATCTTCCTTATAAAAAATGTCCATAGCATACTCAACACTCATGACCAATAAGCCCATAAATTTCTGCCTCAGCAGGTGAACTGCAAGCTTACTTAGAGATAGTGGGAATTTGTCCCCAAACCTTTTTAATGCCAGTATTATTGCGACTGTGTAATTTAGTCAAATGTATGCAAACCAATGAAATAAAAGCCAAAAAAATTATTGATGAAAAGTAATTTGAATGCTTTGGAAAAAGCTAACTAAAAGAGGAACCAGGGCTGGCCAGTTAGAGCCCAGTATTGATAACACCAAGGCCAAAGGTTCAGATCCCTGCATCAGCCAGTACCAAAAAAAAAAAAAGAAAAGAAAAAAGAAGAGGGATCAGATCCCATTTATTTAAAAAGGTCTCTAAGTAAGGCAGAAATTCTCTCAGCTATGAAGAGGGATAAAGAGAAATTTTATAAATGCCTAAGTTTTTAAAATCTTTTAAAGGTTTCCTGGGTACCATATAGCAGTGCTTTTACTCTATATCTGTCGTTCTTAACCATTTTTGAATTATGGACCCCTTTGGAAATTTAATAAATGTCACAGCCTACCTCTCTCCCTAGAAATGCAAATGAACACACAACAGGCAGTTCTGGTGGCTCCTGTACCCTGTCCCTACCTCTTTACTAAAACTCATCAACCTATGGTTCTATAGATTCCAAGCTTCAAAACATTTCCCAAGTTTATACTCATTTAAAAATTAAGCCTTGTATTTGGTTGTGCAGCACAACCAAATTCCATAAAGTCTAATTTCAACTTTGCTAAGACTTTATTTTTTATTTTTTTTAAAGATGACTGGTAAGGGGATCTTAACCCTTGACTTGGGTTGTCAGCACCACGCTCTCCCAAGTGAGCTAACCGGCCATCCCTATATAGGGATCCAAACCCATGGCCTTGGTGTTATCAGCACCACACTCTCCCAAATGAGCCATGGGCCAGTTGGGAGATATCTCAGACTGGCTAACAGCATCCATTGACCTCTCAGTGAGTTTAATTCAACTTAAATAATAAAGGATGCCAGGTTTCATTTCTCTGATTGCCTGTGATCCTCCCATATGACTGACTGGTTAGCAATTCTTTATAGTTCTTTGCAATGCCAGGCTATAACCCACAAACAAGATGTCTAATCAGCTAGCACATACTCTAGTTCTCAGGGTATAATAAGAACAAATCAGGCTAGAATCAGAAAAAGCTCTTGACTTAGAATGGTAGTTATTTTGGGGGCCGGCCCGTGGCTCACTCGGGAGAGTGCGGGGCTGAGAACACCAAGGCCCCGGGTTCAGATCCCATATAGGGATGGCCGGTTAGCTCACTGGCTGAGCGTGGTGCTGACAACACCAAGTCAAGGGTTAAGATCCCCTTACCGGTCATCTTTTAAAAAAAAAAAAAAAAAGAATGGTAGTTATTTTTCCTCTCAGATGTAGTATTCTAATGAGTAATCCATGAAGTAATCTATCTTAATAAGGTTTGCCTTCCCACGCATTAAGAATCACACAAAAGTATGGGTGGATAAGAGATGTCAAACAGCTTTCCCTTCTGAAATTCTTCCACTCTAAAACCCACCTGGTTTATGAATCACGAAAATTCTAATCAGCCACTATGAAGCATTTTTACCTTTAGATCATTTTCCCCAGCTGCCTAAACCAAAACCTTGGAAGTCATTCTAGAAAATTCTCCCTTTCCTTTATTCCCTACATCCAAGTAATCACCAATCCCTTGCAGTACGCCTCCTAATTATTTCTCAATTCTGTCCCTTCCTTTCAATCTCTTTGGATCTTCACATGTTAACTTGTTTCCTGCTTATGTCCAGTCCTGACAATTTATACTCCAGAGTGATTTTTCTAAAACAAAGATGTGATCACTTCACTCATCAACTTAAAAGCCTTACAATATGGCTATGTTTCTCAGCTTAAAAATCCTTCAATGTCCCTACTCGGGAAAGTTGAAGGCACAGAATGCTAGAATGCCTTATGTGATCTTGCCTCTACCTACTTCTCCAGCCTCAACTTTCATTTGCCTTACCCATAACCCGAATATTAAGCTCTCTCAGCATACCATGTTGTTTCTAGCTTGTGTTGTATGTAAGCTGTTCCCTCTGCTTAAAAAAAAAAACTTCCTTGCTACAACCCATTCCCCACTCCCTGGTCTGCCTATGGAACCCCACCCATTCAACTCTAAATAAGGCATTAAGATGCCCAAAGATGTTCATGACAACATTATGTTCAATAGTTAAAACTGAAAACAAGGGGCCGGCCTGTGGCTCACTCGGTAGAGTGCGGTGCTGGTAACACCAAGGCCGCGGGTTCGGATCCCATATAGGGATGGCCGGTTAGCTCACTGGTTGAGCGTGGTGCTGACAACACCAAGTCAAGGGTTGAGATCCCCTTACCGGTCATCTTTTAGGGAAAAAAAAAAAAAAAAAAAAACTGACAACAATATAAATCCTCCAAATATAGAAACATTTTTGATAAATAATGGATTCCTATGATGGAACATTATGCAATCAACAAAATAAACACATTATACACACACATAAAGAAGAGATATTTGGCAGGGAATACACAAAAACATTAAGAATACTTATCTCTGGGTAATAAAATTATAGGCAATCTTTTTTCTTTCCCTGTGTTTTTCCCCCTCAGGTTTTAAATAGTGAGCACGTATTACTTTCAAGATCAGAAAAACTTTGAAAATATCTTAAACTATTAAGACTTTTCTGGAGGCTTCCCAACCACACACACAAACTTGATCATTCTTCCCTCTGATTCAAGTACACACTCTCCTTGTTGTGCATACCACACTGTTTTAAAGCTTATCACCTTATATTTTAATACATGCTGTCAGGGAGTTGTCTGAGGACAGGGAATGTCAGCTTTAATCCCTAGTGCCTAAGTACTGGTAGAGGCCAGTTAAATGTTTATAAAATTAAGTTACTCTTACATTGCTAGCTACATGCAAATGACCAATACATGCCTAATCAACCACTTATAAATGTAAATAATTAACACATTCAACAACTATTTACCGTGTGCCTAAAATATCCCAGCCCCTGGGAACACCTCAGTAAAAAGGTCCTTGCCCTTGCAGAGACTACATTCTAGCATGGAGAAACAAAATGAAATAAACCAGCTTGTTTTGGAGAGTGATAAATGCCATAAGGACAATGTGGGATAAGGGTAAACAGGGAAGATCTGGAGAAAGAGTACAACATCAAAGGCATATTGAAAGATGGTAAGTGACGAGATCAGAGGCAAGCAGGTGTAGAAGAATGGAAGAACTGGGGCTGGGGCTGGCCCGGTGGCGCACTGCTACAGTGCACCGCTTGGGAGCGTGGCGGTGCTCCCGCTGAGGGTTCAGATCCCACATACAGACCGGTTCCCGCTCACTGGCTGAGCAAGGTGCAGGCGCAGCACCGAGGTTTGCGATCCCGTTGCTGGCCCCCGTCCGGTACGGGCGCGACACTGAGGGTTGCGATCCATTGCTGGACACCAAAAAAGGAAAAAAAAAAAAAAAAAAGAATGGAAGAACTGGACCTGGAGTGAAGACTTGAGTTTCCATTCCTACTCTTGTTACCTTAGTAGTTAGCTAATATTCTGAGTCTCAATTAGGATAATAATCCCTAATTCACAAGAACATGTAAGCATTAAATAAGATAACTCATGTAAAAAGGGTGGGGCCAGTGCTTGGCACCCTGGTCCCCCATATTTGTGTTAGCTGTATCTGTTTGGAGAAGGACATCAAAATAATACCCAAAGGCTGGATTATGATTTTGAGCAAAGATGCCAGAAGATACTTCATGTAAATCCTATCCCTTTGATCAGAAAATTCTATAACAGTTAGGTGGTTAACAAAAATACCATCTATGCTATTCTTAATTGTTTATCTGACCTCACCTCAGAATTTTACTATTGGTTACAACTGCTTTAAACAATGATGTGGCAAAGAGTTGAACAGTCTACCCATAAAATCAAATGCAGACACAAAAACAGATTTTTAATAAACGATCCAAAAACTGTCCCTCAGCTTTTCCCCATAATCTCATAAACTTTACTGGTCTTCACTATTTTTAATCCTCTGCATACATATGTTATATTTCTGGTCCAAAAGAGGAAAGGAAATTTTCCACACCAGACTGCAAAAGAAATGTGCTTTGGGGTACATTTACCTCTTGTTTTCTTTAATTGCTGCTTATCTGAAACCTAAGATTAGAACTCCTAGAGTTTGAGTAGGGGATTAGATTGTCAGATCACTAAAATGTTTACTCTGAAATATTCCCATCACTAATAAGTCCTCAAACCCTATCATATCTTTAAGATAGAAAATCCTTTGCCTTTTATATCTCTGCTTTCCAATTTCACATGCCTGAAGTAAATGACTAGCTGAATGGTCCTAGTATAACTTGCTCTTTTGTCAATCTCTTAAATCAAAGAATTCTCTCCTTAATATCTCTAAATGTAATTTATCAGAGTTATCCTGACCTTTCTGGTCAATTCTATTATTAATTACTTGATTGGGGAAGTTAGAAACAAACCAAATTACCATGACAGGATAGATTAACTCCAAAAGAATGAGCTGATCAACAATAAAGAGGTAAAGAAAAATTTAACTCATAGGATATACTGTTCCCATTTACTGGCTGTCATAAACCTTTTATGTCAAAGCAAGAACCCTGCTTACTCCTTGGCATCCCAAACCTACAAATACAGAGTCACAGCCCATGGGGTGTCCATAAAGACTGAGAACACAGATGTCTTACATTTTTACAAACTGAAGATGTCCTTCATGATATTATGAACATCGTGTGTGTGTGTGTGTGTGTGTGTGTGTACACAGCTGGCCAGTACAGGGATCTGAACCCTTGATCTTGGTGTTATAACACTGAGCTCTAACCAACTGAGCTCACTGGCCAAGCTTCTTTATGATATTATCTGCATTCACCTATTTTTCTGTATTCTATAGATACCTTGTAGAGAAATACTAGAATGGAGAATCTGTCTCAAAAATGTTAAAGATACTATATTGTACAGATAAAGGACAAAACTGTAACAATTTGGGATTAAATGTTCATTCATTCATTTAAAGGACACCTACTAAGTGTTAGGCACCAGCTTACTCGGTAGCATTGACCATTCAATTAGCTGCACTGAGTTACTGAAGTTAGGGAGTTACTTTTTTTCTCCTGCATTTGATCTTGACCTTGAAATGAATTTAAATACTTGAGGAATGAAGCTATTTGGCTGTATAATAATATTATGCATACCTACACAATACATAATGTTGTCTTCTCTTTGTGTATATTAATTCTATGATCACTAAAACAATATAAAAGCTGTTTGGTGCCCATTTCTGTTTCTCTCCTCTGAGGTCTGCTAACAAGGATTTATATTATGATATTTATTATTTCTGAGAGTTATATAACAGTGCCTTTGGGGAGAGAAAAGTAGGCTTTATTAAGATTCTAAGTTATTATAATATTATAATTCACTAATACTTTTCTATTTCAAGTTAAGTCAAAATGCAAATATTAGAATGGTTTCACATTAAGAAATTTACATACCGACACCTGTAAAGAACACTAAAGGATGTGAAAACTAAATTGAGTGGAACCTAAGTATAACAGGTGAAATGGGGTATTTGAACCCCCACAGAACAAGCTACTCACAAGGTATAAAGACCAACTGTGGAAAAATTCCTTGTGATTCTGGCTACTACTGCAAGCACAGCAACCTCCCCCAGGAAAGCCCTCTTGAAGCTGTGGGTATATAACCTAAATTCTCAAGATCCAAACTTCGGCTGGGCTTGCTGGTTGCTCACTTGGTTAGAGTGTGGTGCTGATAACACCAGGGTCAAGGGTTCAGATCCCCTTACCAGCCAGCCGCCAAAAAAAATAAGAAAAAGCAAGAGCCAAACTTGGGGCTTTATCCTGAATTCTATCTCTAACAACCACACTGTCCCCTATAAGAACAAGGCATGACCTCCAGGGAAGTGGTGGTAAGGAGCCTTGGTATCTCCAGAACTAACAAAATCAACAGGTTGTAGCAGTCAAGAAATTAAGAGTTCAAGCATTTCTCCAATCACCAATTAAAATGTTCGCAGAGCAAGAAAAACTCTTACACTTGCACTGGTGAGTCAGCCATAAGCAAAAGCAGATAGTCACAAATCTACACCATTCTTGTGATATAAGAATATGTCTATTAGTCTCCCTAGCCGTCAAAGCAGCATGACTGGCTTTCTAGAATAGGCAGTCACATCCCAAGTGCCTGTCGATGCTCTTCTGTCCAGGCTGGACACATCTTTCTAGCTGCTATTTCAAGATGCCATCATCCAGTATTTAACTCTGCACTACTGAATATCAACAATATTTCCTCTATTAAATTCTAACTTTAACCGCAATTACGGTAGTTAGGCAGGCATCCAAAAGCTATTACAGTATTCTTATAATAGTATCTAATTCAGAACATTTTGTACACAGTCTCTTATAAAGCAAATCTAGAAGTTAGGCTCTCTTTCTCTCTCTGTCTCTCTTTCTACACCTTTGCAGGTTGGAAAAAAGAATCACTGGATAAGTGACTTGACCCCAATCACCAGTGACAAAGCTGGAACAATGACTAGTGTCTTCCTCATTCCAAGCTTCAAGCGTTGTCCACTACTGTTTTCTCTCCTCCTCCTAATTCTCTTTACATAGTAAAACCCACAAGGCTTAATCAAACTTTCCATATTGCAATAAATAAAGCATAATCTTGATATCCACAGATCAGAAACACTACAAAACTCACCTGAGCAACAACAAGCAGTTCCAACTGGACAAGCATTATGCCTTACACAGCTCTTGAAAGACAGCAAAATAGGCTAACCAACAGAGAAAGCTATATAAGTAGAAAATTATGTCTTTGTCAGAGGATACCTAAAAACATTACATTTCTGAGAGCATACTTTCGTATCAACACTGCAAGGTCGTGAAGAGTTTATATAAAGCTAACCACTTTTCAACATGCAATTTTGAAGTATAGTTTATATTATTAAATTAATGTTTTCAATAGCACAGAAAACCTAATATTTCCTAACCAACCCCTCTTTTAAATAGAATAAAGATAATGTGGCTTTGCTGGCATTCACATCAACCATGTCATAATAGGTCTGAAACAGTTTGCCGGGTTGGGTGGACCTTAAGTGGTTTTGCATTACAGCAGTAGTTAAGAAACCAGCTAGAGAAGAGTCTATAGTTTTAAATCTAGGTCATACTATCCTTATTCAAAAGCAAGCATAAACTAGACATTTATATTACTTCCTGAAAAAATGCTTTTTAAAAAAAATGGGGGTGGCGCTAGCTCAGTTGGTTAGAGCGTGGTGCCGACAACACCAAGGTTCAGGGTTCGATCCCTATACTGGCCAGCTGCCAAGAAAAAAATGTTTTTTAATAAAAAAGAGCATACACTAGTTGAAAAATATTAACGTTTCCTAAAAATGTATTATAAATAGGTAAATTGGTTTTTAACATCATTTATATTCCATAAATTAATATAAGGAATTTCTTCCTGTTATTCATAATCCACCAGCAAAATTAACACTAAACTACATTTAACTACACTTATACCAGAAAATATAAAATTTCTTGTGATCACTTTTAACCTAGGGGTGGAGAAAAGAGGAGAGGGATAAAGGCAAAGATGCAGACAGAAAGGAAATCTGAATTTTTTTCCAAATATAATATCCAAAAATATACAAAATAAATTAATAGGGAAAAAGATAGACAACTGATGAATCTAAGTGGTGGTATACATATGGTCACTGTATTTTTCTTCCTCCATTTCTACAAACGCAAAATATTTTAAAACACAATTTCCATGGTATCTCATAAGGTCAAGTATAGATTCAGTTCAGTCTCCTGTTCTACACTGCACTGTTAACTGATGTCTAAGAGGTGGTACAGCCAAAGGGGTAGGAGCTACCAGCTCTGGAGACAGATTGCCTGGATTCAAATCCCAATTTTGCAGTTACTGGCTGTGTGATCTTGAACAAATACTGTAAATGTACTAACTGTCAATTTCTTTGTCAGTATAGTGAGGATAATAGTCCTCAAAGGAGTTCCAATGAGAAATTACACGTAAAGTGCTTAACACAGGGCTTGCCCATAGGTAAATTCTGGATTACTACATTATCACAGTGACCAAAGGCTCTGATCCTGAGGGTAGCATCAGATAGGAAAAAAAAGAATAAGTGGCATTAAGTGTAAGTTTGGGAATATTTAGACTGCGTTATATTACATGCTAGTATGCCATCATACAATAACCTCTTCACAATCCTGAGGGTACAGAAAAAAATAACAAATGACATTACATAGAAGTTTTGGAATTATTCAGGTTGTGCTATAAGAAAAATCTGTAATCCATACTATGATAAGATCATGCAGAGCCTCTGGTCCCCATTACAATAATAATAATCATAATCCAACATTTATGGCATACTTTACTATGGGCCCGGCACAGTGCTAAACACTTTAATGTGTAGTTTCTCATTTGAACTTGTATGAAGCAAGAACTACTATTATTCCCATTTAACAGATGACAAAATTGAGGGTCAGTGTGTTTACATAATTTCCTCAAGATTATGAAGCCAGTAAATGGCAAAGTCGGAATTTGAATCCAGGCAATCTGCAGCCAAAGCCTGCTTCTGACACAAACTATCCACTTAAATTTGGGCAAGTCACCTCACGTTTGGAACTCTGATTTCCTCCTCTATAAAATGAGCAGAGTGGTCTGGAATAGGTCCTCCCAAAAGTTACTTCTCTGGACAACAATGCTATTTAAGCCAAAATTCGTTACATACAGAAAATATCTCTGCTCTAGTCTTTTCATGTACCTGGGTTCCCTGTCTTATATAAATATAGAATGATGCATATGTATAATTCTCCCAGTGGAATGCCTTATTGTTTTTGAGCTCTACTGCTGAAAGGTACATCACCAAGAGGCATCAGCCTGATAGAGAACCTCACTAGGTAGTTCTATTACTAAGTCCTTTCAAATGGAGTCCGAAGAGAACCTGATTCAAAATGAATTCTACCCTACAGCACTAGTGCTACAGTAAGTTAAGCACACATAAGATTAGCAGAGCTCTAGGACCTGAGTTACTCTACCTCTCAGGACCTCGGTTTCCTTATTTATAGAAATAAAGTGGCTTTTAGATACAAGTAATCCCTAAGGAAGCAGCCACCCCACCCCAGGGAAACCAATCAACTTTATTAGAATAAGGAAGCATGTATAGTTTGAAAAACCACATTCAAATACAGTTATTGCTTTTATAACATAAACCACGTAAGTAAATCTCCAAAAAAAAAATTCTATTGTGTTGGTAGGAACTGCAAAAGAGAATTAAGAAGCACTGCAAGGGGGCATGATTTTTTTTTTTTAAATATTAAGATACATCAGAGTAGATCACTATTGAAAGCTCCCATCAGTTCAGAGTCTGTTAAATAAAAAATAAAGTTGGTGTCCTATGAAATAAACTCTTCAATTTAAGAAAAACCATATTTTCCAAAATAATTTTTTTTAAAAAGTCATCAGAACTACTTATTTTCTTGCTTCTTTAGAAAAATGATTTATATAAATGCACAAACACAAAATTCTGCATACAGGACTTAAGGTGGCTTTTGTTTTTTAAAAATACTTGATATAGTTTATCAACACAAACCGAGCCTGATAATATTCCAAGTGAAAGCACAACCAAGTTACTCCTCTGACTCTAATATTGCTTTAAAACCCTAAAGCTCCATTTAAAGTAAGAAAATGGAATGAGACAAAGCACATGTGTTGCTGAAGCCAAATTAATAATGACTAATTTTCAATCAAATCTCTCCTCCTACAAATCTTCTGGCCATTTTTGCCTATTAAATAGTAGCATCAGGGATGAAAAGACAAGAGACCAAACTCATTCCACTATATTTGGCTCTTATTAGCATCACAGATAAATGGCTTGCTGAAAAACAATCCCCATACTACTAGTCAATAGCAGGTTTGGGGAAATTTTGTAGATTTAATCTCTCCCTAATCCCCATTTCAGGAGATAATTAATCAAAAGCTGGTTGTATTCAGATTCACCTCCTAGAAAAAGATAACTAACTAGATCTGTCTACATTATCAGCTCCCAACCCCCAAACCTCCCTATAATGTTTTAGGTTATCCTCTAAGACCAGACTTGGGTAGGGAGTGTCAGAATCAAAAGACAGCTTCTCCTACCAAATGCAGCCTCCATGCCCTTCCCTCTGAAAATAAGCACATAGATAAATTCCAGAAAGCGGATTCCTCTTTTTCTCTACCAAACTAACCCCATCTTGCAGCGTCTCTTAATTTTATTAAAATACGAACTGTAGAATAATGGGAAGAAATACACCTTAATATTAAAATCTTCCATTCCTGAAGGATCCTGTGAAAATTTGGTAAGATCCTCTCTCATTAAAAACTCGTATACACAATTTAGAGGTTTCATGGACTCCCGTGAAATGTCAAGGTTAAAAATCATTGCTGTAACCTAGAGAGTCATGTTCTTCTCAATAACCCACCTTCTCCTTCATGGATGGGAGCCAACCCAAACATCTGAAATGTAAAGAGCAACAAAATGAAGGCTCCAATTGCACCTGACACTTTAAACTACCTCTGTCAAACTGTCAGTTCTGCCATCTTTCAGCACTACTCAGCACTGCTCAAGGGATTTCTATTTCATTTCCTTGACCACCCAAACTGGATCTTGTCCAAAGCTCTCCCCTCTCCCCTTCTTTTTTAACTGAGCTTAAAATTTTATAGCAAAATCAGTTTGTAAGTGAAAGGTAAGTGCCTGAGAGCAAAAGCCCCCAGGGAACACACGCCCTTTACCACCCCTTTCTGACCCAAGATGCCCAGGACACTGCCAACTGCTGCAGCCATGGACTGGACCAGAAAGCAAGAACAGAAATAAGAACATTCTTCATTCAACCTTTTTGTCTGGGGCACTTCCTGGGTTTTTCACTGGCATTTAACACAAGACACAAGACTCATTTTTCATTAAAATTGCAAGACTTTCACTGCTCAGTTTCAAATGGTGTAACTGATCTGCACTGTCTTCTTAAATAACCAAACTGATGAAGGACACTGCAGCTTTAAATATTTCAGTGCTAGCTAACAAATAGACTCCATTGCAATATGGCTCTGAAGGTCGCGTCCCATTGTCTCTTTTCTCTGAAAAAAAAAAAAAAACACACAAAAAACCCAATTTCTAAATCCTTATTCTAGGTAACATGGAAAGAGTTGCCCCTTGAATTTCCACTCTTCCATCTCTGCCCCCTACAGAGTTCCGGGTATTTACTGGAATCTCACACTCATACTTTTCCCGGCAGGGGCAATATGCTGATTGTTGTTAATGATTCCATCACCTTAGTGAGACATAAACACATGTGTTCACATTAGTTTAATTGAGCATATGCAACTGTCTGAAATAGCACCACTCAAAGGCTGTTAAGCTCTTTAAGAGTAAGGCCAGGGTGGTTTGGGTGTGGACGGCTTTCAGGCGGCACCCTGAGCCTGGGTTGCATAACGTGAAATGTGTAGCTACTTAAAATGATAGGAACCTCGGCCTGAGACTATGCCGGCACCTTGCCATACATCTGCAGCTTTACTTGTCAAAGTCAAAATCATAGACACAAGCATAGCGGAGGAGAAAATAACTTAAAAGAAAAAAGCCCTTTTCTACCCTGACAGGACGATTCCTCAAGCAGTCACAATGTTCCCCCAACCTTATCCCCCTGAAGGGAGCAGCCTCAGTGAACTGAACGCTTTGGAAGAAGAAGTGGAGCTGGACATTGCTATCCTTTTTAAAGAACAAAAACGGGTGAATAATTAAAAGTCAGGCGAAGAAGCAGTAAAAGAGGTAGGAGGAAGGCATGTACAGGTGCACCCGAGCATTACCTGAAATGGCAACAGATTGTTACCATTATCGGTCCGAAAAGCATTATCCTCCATCCAGGACTTAGAGGTGAGCGGGGCCGCGCGAGGGAACTTGGGCGGCGCGATCACATTGCTGGAGAAGGGCTTTTTGAGCGGCGAGATGGGGTTAAGCGGGGAAGGCACCCCGACACCTACGCCCACGCCCACGCCGACCGCCCGGCGAGGGTCCCGGCCCGCCTGCAGGCCGCCCCACGGGTTGGATGGTGCGCTCCAGGCGGCATTCACGCTTTGGTGCGTGTTCCAGCTGGACGAGGCCGATGAGGCGGCGGCGGCAGCGGCTGCAGCAGCCGAAGACGAGGACGGCTTGCTGGTCATGATGGGCTGGTGGCCGTACGCAGCTGCTGCGGCGCTCCTCTGCGCGTAGGGCGCCTGGCTGGGGCTGGCGGGCGACCGGCGCTGCTGCTGGGGCTGCGCCTGCGGGGGCTGCGCGGGCTGCGCCGGCTGAGGCGCCGGCGGCGGCTGCTGGTGGTGCTGGGTCTGGGCCAAGCCAATCTGCGGGGAGAAGGTGCCTCCGAAGACTGGGTTGACATGGTGCGGGAAGTTCTGGAAGAGCATGGTCCCGTTGACTGGGGTGATTCCCTGGAAGAAGCTGTCCTCCACCGCGTTCGTGGTGCCCGTGGACCAGGTGCTGCCGAAGGACGGTGACAGCGATGCGCCCGGCGCTGCGGGCTCCTGAGGCGGCGGCGGCGGCGGCTGCTGAGGGGGCTGATGGAAACTCAAGCCCGGCAGGAGCGGCGATTCCATCTGCATCTTGTCCGGGCCGTTGGGGGCCGGCGGGGCCGCTGCGGGGCTGAGGGCCGGCACTGCGCTGCTGTCCTCCGGCTTGGGGGTCTCTGAGGAGAGGGGCGTGGACGGGGCTTCGGCTGCGCTGGGCTCGGTCTGGGGCTGCTGCTGCTGTTGCTGCCGCTGCTGCTGGGGCTGGGTTTTGCTTTTGTCCATCAGTAAATCATCCTGCATGGTTTGCGCAGCTGAAACAGGAAAAAAGAGAGACGCGTTATTGTCAATGTGATCATTAATACCCCTCGCTGAAGCGGGCGAGTGTTTCACTTGCGAAAATCCAGTGCCACCGCTACTAGCCAATTGCAATGCAAATCCATAATCTCCCATTTAGAAGAACAGGTCGGCTGGGGGGAGGGGGGCTCGCGGAACGTCTCTAAAAATACTGAGAGCGTCTTCACCCTTTCTGATGTCTTGGCTTCTTTTCTGTATTAGTGAGAGAAGTGCTTATAAAACAGAAAGACAGCAATTTCGCCACGTCTCTTTTCCCTTCACCGGAACTCAGAGCGTTCGCCCTGCAATGAGAAACTGATTCTGGTTCCTGTTTTTTCCCAAGCACCTCCCTCCCCCAGTTATTTGCATACGTCAATAAATACTGCTGCGTCCTTCAGCAAGGTTAAAAAAGACACCGCACACACGACCCTTACTTCCCCCTATCCCAGCTCCAGCACTTTACAAAAAACAGCGGTCTTGATTAGCAAACTGACCTCTTGCTTGGTAATTGTTTCATTTAGCTGCAGCGAACCACGAGGGAAGAAATCCTTGGCATTTGTTAGGAGAAGGACTCAGCTGCACAATCATTCTCTGGCCTTCCAGTAGCTGCAGCTACTCCATTTTGTTAGGAGACATAAAACCACCGTTTTTAAAAATGTAAAAACCTACTGAACCGTTTGGAAGTGCTTGCTTCTTGTTACTCTAACGATTATGGTTTTATTGCTTATTCTCCAATTTTCATGTCTCCAGTTCTGCCGCACGAGAGATTTCCTGGCATCTCAGTGCTTCAGGTCTCAACAGGAGCCTGAGAATTTCTCTGCAGCGTGCAGAAATGCTTCTGGTTGTATTTGAGATGGCGGGGGGGCGGGGGGGCGAGATCGGAGGGGCTTTTTAAAAATCCCTCTGAGATTTAAGTAGACAGTCAAGATAATTCTGGGCTTGCCAGATTTTCATTTTTGAATCGTGCTGCTGCCTTGCCTTGAGCACAAGACTTTGGCAAATACATAGAATCCATTCTCTTATCACTAGTATTAGCATTAAAAGACTATGGTTTGAAGACCCTGAATTACCATATGCCAGCAAAAGTGTTAAAAATAGAGGATTACAAAGTCCCAAATTCTCACACATTGTAATTATAGTGCATTGCCATCACCGCTTCATTTAGCCATATAAGGAGTGTATGGTATTTTCCATTTCTCATAGGTCTATATTCACCTCTGCCATACAGCCTGTTTTCTTATTCAAGGATGAAAATAGTAATCACTCAAAAACAGAAGATATCCATACATGTAGTTATCCTTGAGTTAGCTTGTCCTTTAGAACATGTTAATTGCTTTAAATATGTGAATATTACAGTGCTGAGACCCTGAAAACAAACATTTTGAAATGTTAGAGGAGCATAAGACCAAACATATAATTATTTTTAGATGATTATTCAGTATAATTGCAACAAAGTTATTAATATATTTAATGCAGTTACTTAACTCAGATAGTTGGAGAAGAATCTTAGGACACTTGTGAAAAAGCATTCAGATACACACAGAAGCTCTGCCTTTGAACATCCTCATGACAGTAACTATCATAAAATAAATGTATTGGAAAATGGAGATATTGCCACTCTTAACTATTAAGCAAAAGATGTCAGACCAAGAAATGGGAGTAAAAGTAGTTCTATTTTATTAAAGATTATCATTAAAATGGTTAATTAATATATTTCATTTAAAAGCTTCATACACAAAATAGTGGGCTCAAGGAAATGCTTCACAGCCACTTTACTCTCCTTTCTGCTCCTCACTCCCCTGCCTTCCCCCTTAGTCCAGGAAAAAATCCAACTCAATATAATATACATCACAAATTTCCAACTACTACCAATAAACTCAACTTAAGACTGCTTTTATGTTCCTCAGTTCCCTTCGTCTGAAACAATGGCTTTAATCAGTATTGTAAAACACAACACAAAGAGGCATGCGAAGCTTGGATTCAGACAGCACAAAGTTCTACTGCTGCCAAAGAAGATGGTCATAGAAAGAGACATTTTCATACTTGGTTTAAACGGTGCTTCAGTAAACCATTATAATGTGGGATTTGAGTAGCTTCCAGTGAGCTTGAATTGTCTTTACAATAGCCATATCATCATGGCTGAAATAAGCATTTGATTATAATTTTAATATCACCCAGCTTTTCCGGTTACTTGTATCAATGCTTTTTGTTAATGCCTCCAGTTTAAACTACATGCTCTTGTGCTCTTAGTGGAAAAATTAATGCTTTATTACAGAAAAAAAAAAAAAAAGCCAAACAGTAAGCTGGACTCAGAATATTTTACAATGGCTCTAATTAATATGAAAATATTCATTGAATTTTTAAAATGTTATCCCTGGAACACCCATTTCTCTTCTCAATACTCCTTAAAGATATAAATTTCACTTTCTGCATAAATTCACTCTGTCAAGGTCAAAACCCACCTTTAATAAATAAGACCCTTTTAAACAAAAGAGCCATGGATTAAGATAAAATTCACAAAGTTAATAGGCACTGACTATCAGTACTGCTAGTATAGTTTGCTTTTTTGGGGGGGTTTTGCTTATTTATAGCAAAGTCTGAGAAATAGATACCTCCCTCCCCTCCCCCCACCACACACACAATAGATATGCTTTTACATGCAATAACCCAATTTCAAGTAACAAATTCTCAGTAGCAGTTACCTTTGAGTGTCCAGTTTTTATGGATCAATAAAATGAAAAAGTATGTGGTATTTATTTTCTTCTTTCAGGTTGATTATGTGACCGCTCTGGCAAAAGCACTTTGACAACTGTAAGAAGAGAGGGCATGCGCACACAGGGAACTGTGGGGACTGAAGTCCTTCACAAGGTACTCTGACTCCAGCACGTTCAGCCAGGAAAAGGAGGAAGCCTCGAAAATACAGATTCCAAGGGAAAGAGGTTGTGCCCAGATTACATTATATTCTCCTAACCAATCTAATCACAAGTTGTTGAAATGAAAAGTGGAAAAAATAAACTGGTTTGTCAGCTTGATTTAGGAAGCCAGGTTAAAAGAGAAACTGGATTGTACGACTCAATAAATAAACCCAGGAGAGCTACCTTAAATGGTATTAGTACGGTAATGACTGGGTAGCCAGCAATGGGAACACTACCAAAGAGGAAGAGATTAGGGTGAGGAGGAATAAGCAAGGGAGGAGGAACTACTACTGGAGAAACATAAATACTTAAGATCTGACCATACTTAAAAGAAACACTTTTCATATAGAATGAAAAATACCTTAATATAAAATGTGATATTAACTTGGAAGTCAGGTGAAAATAGGTTTCAGCCACAAATTTTTAACATTTTATCCACCAAGATTTCTTTGTATTTGAGTTTTCAATGGTGGGGTAAATCACTTAAGATTCTACGTGAAAAGCTCTGAATCAACCCATTTCCTTATTTTTACTTGTCAAAATGAAAGTTTACCTTGCATTATTCAAATAATGATTAATCAAATAAAATTCAACTCTTTTATACTATATTACTACTTTGTGAAAAAAATTTTTTTTCATCTTGACAGATGGCCAGTAAGGGGAAATAAGGAGACCTGAACCCGTGACCTTGGTATTGAACAGCTGTGCTCCAACCAACTGAGCTAACAGGTCAGCCCAGGTGAAATATTAAAAAGTAATTTGATATATTTAGTATTTCACTGCACAGGACAGTGGCTTCTTTATTCAAGACAAAAAGCAGTGTTATAACACCAAGATCAAGGGTTCAGATCCCTGTACCGGCCAGCTACAAAAAAAAAAAAGATACAGTTTCTATTTAAAAAATTTGTGTGTGTATGTGTATGGTTTTTCCTATTTTAACCTCATGATTCCAAGGTTGGAATCTCACAGCTTATCAACATTAGCTGTTATTATCTATAGCTTCTGAGAGCAATAGTTCAAGAACCGGTTTGCTCACATAGGCAGAAGATAATATTTCTTGTGGGATTTGGTTCAGTGCCATTCACCCAAGGGGTTCAGAGTAAATGTCAGTTGATGACTATGCTGATTGAACTTGGAACTGAAAATGTTAAGCATCATTTAAAACTGGCCTAATTTTCTATTTCTTTTCTTCACCAATTAGAACTATATTACCAGAGACCACTAATTTACAGCATTTAGTAGTCTTTGTTTCTAGTTATTTCTAAGGGAAAAAAAGCTCAACTAACAACTTAAGCAGAAAACGGTCATTTTTAATGAATGTGCCAAAAGATGTGTGCAAAATAACTAAATGTTTACTTATTCCTACTGTGACCTTAGCTTATATTCTCCATTTTTTCTCTTCCTCTATCCTCCTAAAGAAAGCTTCACTTCTGCCAAGGTACTGTACTCACCATTTGCATTACACAGTCTGCAAGGATCAACTCAACGTTAATTTTGTTCCCGAAGACTTGGCTAACCTATCAAACTTATTTTCAAGTACTCTTAGTGTTGGGGGGTGGGGGGGAGAGTTCCCTTATAAAACCCTTGCAGCTTTAAGAAATATTTGAAATTAGTATGTCAAGATTTTACCAATAAAGTAAAAATTTTCAAGTTATTCAGGTGTGCTTGAAATGGTTTTACGTGGCCATTTATTAATCCACCTAACCCCAAGTGGAGGTCTACTAATAATTTACACAATGGAGAAAGCTATGCTTTGGCTCTGACTCTTGGTAAATCATAATAAATAATGAGCACTGCCCATACTTAATGGAATTTTATTGTATTTGAAAATGAACTAATCTTGGGCCGGCCCGTGGCTCACTCGGTAGAGTGCGGTGCTGATAACACCAAGGCCACAGGTTCGGATCCCATATAGGGATGGCCGGTTTGCTCACTGGCTGAGCGTGGTGCTGACAACACCAAGCCAAGGGTTGAGATCCCTTACCGGTCATCTTTTAAAAAAAAAAAAAGAAAATGGACTAATCTCAAATTACTAATGCTCTGGCCAGTTAGCTCAGTTGCTTAGAGTTCAGCCTTATAACACCAACATCGAGGGTTAGGTTCCCTGTACTGCCTAGCAGCCAAAAAAAAAATTACTAAAGCTCAAATGTAAAAAGAAAATAATTCAAACATAAATATCAAGGTTGGGCCGGCCCATGGCTCACTCGGTAGAGTGCGGTGCTGATAACACCAAGGCCACAGGTTCGGATCCCATATAGGGATGGCCGGTTTGCTCACTGGCTGAGCGTGGTGCTGACAACACCAAGCCAAGGGTTGAGATCCCTTACCGGTCATCTTTTAAAAAAAAAAAAAGAAAAAAAAGAAAATGAACTAATCTCAAATTACTAATGCTCTGGCCAGTTAGCTCAGTTGCTTAGAGTTCAGCCTTATAACACCAACATCGAGGGTTAGGTTCCCTGTACTGCCTAGCAGCCAAAAAAAAAATTACTAAAGCTCAAATGTAAAAAGAAAATAATTCAAACATAAATATCAAGGTTGGGCCGGCCCATGGCTCACTCGGTAGAGTGCGGTGCTGATAACACCAAGGCCGCGGGTTCGGATCCTATATAGGGATGGCCGGTTTGCTCACTGGCTGAGCGTGGTGCTGACAACACCAAGCCAAGGGTTGAGATCCCTTACCGGTCATCTTTTAAAAAAATAAATAAATAAATAAATAAATATCAAGGTATAAATGCATACCAAGCAAACAAAAAATTATAGGAGGATCCTCGGCAAGGACAAAGCCCTTCTCTACTGAAATCCTATTTTTTATTTAACCAGAAAAGAGGTGTTTTCTGAAATTTTGTCTTCAGGTCACAGAGCTTAGTCACTAAAGGCAATAAAAAATAGAGTTTGCAGAGTTAACTCACTGAGATATACACAGATCAAATACATTTTTCTGAGCTTCCTTCCTTCTTTTCCTTCCCTACTTACATCTCTAGCTAAGTGTTTATAAGTCCTGAATAGTTGGTGGTTGCTCCATATATGCTTGCTAAATAAATTGATAAGTACACAGACAGATAAAACATAATTTTTTTTTTTTTTTTGTCTTTTTCCGTATCCGGCAACGGATCGCAACCCTCAGTGTCGCCCCCGTACCGGACCGGGGACCGGCAACGGGATCGCAACCCTCGGTGTTGCCCCCGCGCCCCGCTCAGCCAGTGAGCAGGAACCGGTCTGTATGTGGGATCCGAACCCTTGGCGGGAGCGCCTCCGTGCTTCCCAAGCGGCGCACTAGCGCAGTGCGCCACCGGGCCGGCCCCAAAACATAATTTTTGATTATCTAAAATAGCCAACGTTTGAGTAAGTATGAAATTATACTTCATTTAGAAGAGAAGTTACTTTTCAATCAGTAAGGATTGATATGAAGGGGAGTGATATAAAATAGAAAACCATTTTGGCCCTTATGATGTTCAATAGTATGCAGATAAAATAATTTAATCATAAAATAACATTAATTAAGCACTAATTTAACAGGGAACTTTGTTCCTATCTAAGAGTTTATGATCTAATAAAGACAAACACCCCACCCTTCCACACAGAAACTGCTTCTCCAAGGTCAAAATATCCACTTTGAAGGGTTTGTCAGTTTTTTTGTTGTTTTTTTTTAAAGGTGACCGGTAAGGGGATCTTAACTCTTTTTTTTTTTTTTTTTTTAAAGATGACCGGTAAGGGGATCTCAACCCTTGGCTTGGTGGGCAAGACACTTCAAAAAAGATGTTCAGGGATAGCTGGTTAGCTCAGTTGGTTAGAGCAGAGTGTTGATAACACAAAGTTCCAGGGTTCAATTCCTGTACTAGCCAGCCACCAAAAAAAAAAAAAAAAGAAGTACAAATGTCCAAAAAGCATATGAAAAGGCGCTCTACCTCACTAATCAACAAAGAAAGGCAAAATAAAACCAGAATGGCTAAAATTGGGAACAGCAGGCAATACCAAGTGTTAGCAAGGATGTGGAGCAATTCATTCTGTAAACACTGTCGGTCAGAGTAAAATTTAGTATAACTATACAACCACATTGCAAAATCGTTTAGCAGTATCTATTAAAGCCAAATATTCACACACCTTCTGACCCAGCAATCCAGCATCTAGATATAAATCCAGTATAGAGGCAAACATATGTTCAACAAAAGATTTGTTCAAAGCAGCATTATTCATAGTAGCCCAAACCTGGAAACAACCTAAATATCAATCTACAACAGAATGGATAAGTTTGTGATGGAGTTAATATAATGGAATATCATAAGGCAAAGATAATGAATAGACTACAGCTCTACAGAACAACATACATGAATCACATCAACAAAATGCTGAATGAAAGAAGACTGAAAGTTCAGATCCCATACTAGCCAGCTGCCAAAAAAAAAAAAAAAGCCTGAAACAAAAGAGTATATATACCATATAATTACATTTATATAAAGTTATTTTTTTTTAAATGGGCTAGCCAGTATGGGGATCCAAATCCTTGACCTTTCTATTACAAAGTTGTGTTCTAACCATGTGAGTAATCAGCCAGCCCATTATAAAGTTCTAATAAAAGTAACTTATGGTGTTAGAAGTTAGCGTAGTGGTTCCCTTTGCAGGGAAATAGTGATTGGTAGGGAACGTAAAAGGGATTTCAGGGATGACGGTGATAAACTTATGCTGTTTTCTTTTCTTTTTTTTAAAGATGACCGGTAAGGGGATCTTAACCCTTGACTTGGTGTTGTCAGCACCACGCTCAGCCAGTGAGCAAACCGGCCATCCCTATAAGGGATCCGAACCCATGGCCTTGGTGTTATCAGCACTGCACTCTCCCGAGTGAGCCACAGGCCAGCCCCTATGCTGTTTCTTGAATTGGATGCTGTTACACAGATGTATTCACTTTGAAAATCAGAAAACAGGACACTTATTTTTTGTGTACTTTTTTGCATATACTCGTATGTTATATAGTACTTCCATAAAGTTAACAAAAACACATAATATATTTGTAAAGGTTAACTATCTTCTGCAAGCTAAAGGGGGGGAAAAAAGGCACAACCTGGCCAAATAGGAAGAGAGCATTAAATCTGGGTCATCTAAGCTAGAGAAATAAACTGGGGGCTCCTGGTGTGCCAGCCCTGTACTAGAGACACTACCTGTAAAGATGTTTGAAAAGAGTTAAAGTTCCTTGACTTACAAAGAGCTCACAGTCTAAGAGGGGAAAAACCCAATTTTGATTAACTATGGTAAATTAGATATCCTCTAGGTAACCTAGAAAGCTTTTTAAGATTGTTAACCTAAGGCAATTTACAACCAAGAAGTCCACATCCTCTAAGTGAGGACCCATTAAGCAATTCTAGATCAGACTAAGTTTGAGAACAGAACAAGAAAAAGGGAACCAAAAGGGAACCAGATGAGCCAGATACGGTTTGGTGGGCAATCTGGACAGCACCTGGGGTTCCTTATGTTTCTCACTTCTCTGTCCATTAGTCTTGGGTTCATTCATTTATTCAACAATTTTATGACCAGCCTCCCAGTCACAAAGTAGCAATTCCAATTTCACCTCCCTTTTTATTAACCTTGTCTGTAACTTCTAAGAGAAAACTGAGGCTATTAGGCAGTGTATTAGTCAGTGTTCCCCAGAGAGACAGAATCAATAGGATATGTTATAATTATATGAGAGGGATTTATTAGGGGAATTAGCTCACGTGACTATGAAGAAAAGTCCCACGATAGGCCATCTTTAAACTGGATGCCAGTAGCGTGGCTCAGTCCAAGTCCAAAGGCCTCAAAACCAGGGAAGCTGATGGTGTCTTTGGTGTAAGTACTGGAACCCAAAAGCTGAAGAGTCTCGAGCTCTGATGTCCACAGACAGGGGAGAAGAGTGTATCCCAGCTCTAGCAGATCGAGAGAGAGCTTCACCTCTTCCCTCTGTCTTTTGTTCTCTCCAGACCCCAGCAGATTGGATGGTTCCCACCCACATTGAGGTTGGGTCTTTCCCACCCAGTCCACTCAGACTATCATACTAATCTCTGCTGGAAACGCCCTCACGGCCACACCTAAAAAGATAGCTTTACTAGGTTTCTCAGCATTCCTTCATCTAACCATGTTGGCACCTAGAATTAACCTTCACAGGCAGTAATATCTTCAATTTCCTAGCTGCCCACCAAGAAGCCCTCCCTTACAAACTTATCTGTATCCCCTATCATACTTCCTTTTTGTTTTTTTGTTTGTTTTCATAATTCCTTTCTTCCTATCTCAGAGGAAGCTTAGTCCACCTATAGGCCCACAATTAATCCTTCCATCTGTGGTCTAGAGTTCATTCCTTCTAATTTCCTTGAGACCTATTTCACTAGTTTAATTATTCCCAACTCTCTCCCTTCCCATTCCAGACAGGCTGTTTGGAAGAAACCTCTAACTAGCTCTACTCCTAGCTCTACTTCCTCACTTCCAGTTAACTCCCCAACTTACTGCAGTCTGGCTTCTGCCCCTACCATCCCACTAAAATTGCTCTCACTACTTTTTCTTTTTTTTATTTTAAAGATGACCGGTAAGGGGATCTTAACCCTTGACTTGGTGTTCTCAGCACCACACTCTCCCAAGTGAGCCACGGGCAGGCCCTTCTAAGCTTCTTGAGGGTAGGCACTGCACCTTATTTTTTTTTTTTTTTAGTTCCTCATTGTCAGTAGAGTATCTTGCACAGAACTTAGTAATAACAGCAGCTAACAATTATGGAGCATTTACTGTGTATTAAATACAATGCTGGGCCGAGCCCGTGGTGCACTCGGGAGGGTGCGGCGCTGGGAGTGCAGCAGCGCTCCCGCCGCGGGTTCGGATCCTATATAGGGATGACTGGTGCGCTCACAGCACTCACTGGCTGAGCGCGGTGCGGCCGGTCTCAAAAAGGACAAAAAAATAAATAAATAAATAAATACAATGCTAGGTGCCCTCCACATATTAATTCATTCAATCCATGCAATAAAGGTGTGAGGTAAATACTGTTACTGTCCTAAATTGCAGATGACAAAATGGAAACTTGGAAAGGTGATTTACCACCCAAGGGTCATAAAACTAGCGGCAGATCTAGGATCTAATTTCAAGTTTGTTTGATTCTAAATCTGTCTTTTAGTTAGTGACTCATACAAGCCTGAAGGTTCTCTTGGCCAGCTGGATCCATACAGCCTAAGACACAGCTTGGGCCTCAAAGGTGTGGACAGAAGGCAAATTGTGGTTTAGCAACTTTTCTTTCTCCCACTGACACAAAGCTTTTATGTAATGAACTTTGCCTGAAAGCCAACGATAAAGCTGTAACCAAAGAATTCCAAATTCTACCTATGGGCAAGACCCAGTCTCACTCCAGGGTGTCTAAAATCGATGTGACTGTCTTTGAGAGGATGGCTTATCAAAAGAACTGATTTTAGCTTTTAGCCTTCAGGGATTCAGACAGCAAGGCTGGTCCAGGCCTGAGGAAATGGAGAAAACCTTTCTTTGCCACAATCTCTGCTTTGATTGCTAATGCTTAATAGGTTCTGTACAGGCTGATGAGTTATAGGGATCTAAGAAAGGCAGTGATCAGTGTTTCTACCCACATAGTCTTTGGATGTTAGTATTTGAAACCAAGTAGTGTTTGTATAATATCAGTGCCTTACATTCACAGAGGGGGTTAGACTTTACCAAACTCCTTCACCTTTCTTGTCTCACTTGATAGTAACTGCCCTGTGCAGTGCATAGACAGTATAGACAGGGCCCTGACATCCACTTCTGCAGATTTTGCAATGCACCAGAAGGCTAGCCAAGTAGGCAAGTGGAGGCTGAAATCCAACCTGTGCTCTTCTCATCAAGCTCATAAAACCTTAGTGAAGAGCTGCATCTGCCTGGAGAAAGGGGCACCTTTTCCAAATCTCCATAAAGGGACTACTATATAAAAAGGTGACAGCACTGAGGATGGCTGTTGGAATCACCACCTTAGAGATGTGAAAACAGAGCTGGCCGGTTACTTGGTTAGAGCACAGCCTTATAACACCAGTGTCACAGGTTTGGATCCCCATACCGGCCAGCTGCCAAAAAATAAAATAAAATAAAAGATGTGGAAACCCAGGCTCAGAGATGTTACTAGACACAGTTAATAAGTGGTGGACCCAAGATTAGAATTCAAGTCTTCCAGGGGCCGGCCTGTGGCTCACTCGGGAGAGTGCGGTGCTGATAACACCAAGGTCACGGGTTGGGATCCCATATAGGGATGGCCGGTTTGCTCACTGGGTGAGCGTGGTGCTGACAACACCAAGTCGAGGGTTAAGATCCCCTTACCGGTCATCTTTTTAAAAAAAAGAATTCAAGTCTTCCAACTCACTAGTTAGCATGCTTTTTCAACTGTACTACAAGTTTCCCAATGGTTCAATTTTTTTTTCCCCCATTTTTCCCCCCTCTTGTGCTCAGTCGCCCTGTTCTTGAGGTCTCTTTTCTCTACACCATGGTTCTCAACTTGTTGGGGGGAAATGCCTTGAGCAGAATACAATGGGAAAAGAATCTCTACCCCTTTCTGTTCCAAATTCATTTTTATCCCTTCCTGTCTCCACAAAAACTGTATGGAATCAACACCACCATGCTCTGTGCGAAAAAAGAAAAACCTTCTGCTCCCTTCGCTCTGCTGGAAGCTGGAGGGTGCTAGGCCCCTGTGTAGTAGTGCATAGAATTCTAGCTTTTTTCCTTTCTCTGTATATTGGGCTCAGAGATTACACTGTGTCTCTATGTGAATATGTACAGTTAGCATTTACCAACATGTATCTGTCTACTTTCTCTTGTTTAAAAAAACAAAAAAAATTTTAAAAATGGGATTATAGAAGGTCAGCAAAGGGTGGGTTTGAGATCTTTGGGTGGGTTAAGTGGGCATTTTGACAACATGGCTTCTCCTTTGGCATGTTTAATTGTGATGTTTAACGGACATCCTTGAAGTTTAAGATGACACTTTTAAAATAAAATTCTCTCCTAATGATGACTTGAGTCCTGCCACTCAATGGGAGAATCAGCAGAACCTGTAGGATCTTATTTGGAACTGACATTCTCTATTGTAATTTTGTTCTGTTTATTTTTAAATTTTCTTTTTGTTTCACTGGAAAGGAAAAGATGATGCTCAGTTTTAAATGTTAAAAGTGCGGGCCAGCCCGTGGCTCACTCCGGAGAGTGCGGTGCTGATAACACCAAGGCCCCGGGTTCAGATCCCATATAGGGATGGCCGGTTAGCTCACTGGGTGAGCGTGGTGCTGACAACACCAAGTAAAGGGTTAAGATCCCCTTACCGGTCATCTTTTAAAAAAAAAATTAAATAAATAAATAAATAAATAAATGTTAAAAGTGTACAAGTTGCTTTGTTACAATAAAACTAAATGTGTATACACACACAAAAAAAAGATGACCAGTAAGGGGATCTCAACCCTTGGCTTCGTGTTGTCAGCACCATGCTCAGCCAGTGAGCCAACCAGCCATCCCTATATAGGATCCGAACCCGTGGCCTTGGTGTTATCAGCACCGCACTCTCCCGAGTGAGCCACGGGCCGGCCCACCAATGGTTCAATTTAATGTATGCTATCTCTGTCTTCTCATGCTGCGGAGTGGCATCCTCAGCCCCATGCTCTGACCAGCTGAACCAAAATCCAGAGTTTTCTGGCATCGCTCTGTGCTTAAATCACAGCTGTTCTCTTCTTGAGGAAGCTGAGAAACAGATATGT
>NW_007728513.1:418534-434041 GCF_000696425.1 Galeopterus variegatus | reverse complement strand
GCCATGGGCCGGCCTCCAATGGTTCAATTTTTTTTTTTTTTTTTTTTTTTTTAAAAATGACCGGTAAGGGGATCTTAACCCTTGACTTGGTGTTGTCAACACCACGCTCAGCCAGTGAGCGAACCGGCCATCCCTATATGGGATCCGAACCCGGGGCCTTGGTGTTATCAACACCACACTCTCCCGAGTGAGCCACGGGCCGGCCCACCAATGGTTCAATTTAATGTATGCTATCTCTGTCTTCTCATGCTGCGGAGTGGCATCCTCAGCCCCATGCTCTGACCAGCTGAACCAAAATCCAGACTTTTCTGGCATCGCTCTGTGCTTAAATCACAGCTGTTCTCTTCTTGAGGAAGCTGAGAAACAGATATGTGTGCCACAAGAGGAATACTTTAGAGGGATCTCCTACCCACTTTTGCTAGGCAGCTAGCATCTACATTTGATAATTGGATTTTATATCCCATGTCCTTTCTACATGTCACCTCCCATAATATAGATAATGTTGACCCCTGCTACTGTGATGATGTCATGATCTATTAGCATTAGGGCAGGTGGTCTAGTTTGTTTTTCCAAAAGTGGGTAGGAGATCCCTCTAAAGTATTCCTCTTGTGGCACACATATCTGTTTCTCAGCTTCCTCAAACTAGACCACCTGCCCTAATGCTAATAGATCATGACATCATCACAGTAGCAGGGGTCAACATTATCTATATTATGGGAGGTGACATGTAGAAAGGACATGGGATATAAAATCCAATTATCAAATGTAGATGCTAGCTGCCTAGCCCTGGGTGACAATAACAAATATGTATTGAACTCATACTGCTTTCCATGACATGTATTTTATTAACATGATGAATAATTTCACACAACCCTAAGAAGTAAGTGCTTTCATTATCCCTATTTCACAGATGAAGACACTGAGGCTAATGTAAGTTGCCCTAGGTTGTAATGTTGGGAAGTGGAAGAGCCAGGATTCAAACCCAGGGAATCTGGCTCTAAAACCTATGTTCTCAATTTCTCAGTCTGTTTCCTCTGGAATAAAATGGAGAAAATATTAACAGCTGCCCTAATTATATTAGGGTGTATGAAAACATTNCTCTAAAACCTATGTTCTCAATTTCTCAGTCTGTTTCCTCTGGAATAAAATGGAGAAAATATAAACAGCTGCCCTAATTATATTAGGGTGTATGAAAACATTTTTTTTTTTTTAAAAGATGACCGGTAGGGGATCTTAACCCTTAACTTGGTGTTGTCAGCACCATGCTCAGCCAGTGAGCGAACCGGCCATCCCTATATGGGATCCGAACCCGGGGCCTTGGTGTTATCAGCACCGCACTCTCCCGAGTGAGCCACGGGCTGGCCCTGAAAACATTTTTAATAAACTGTAAGGCTGGCTGTTGGGTCAGTTGGTTAGAGCACAGTGTTGTTAACACCAAGGTCAAGGGTTCGGATCCTGGTCTAGCCAGCTGCCAAAATATAAATTAATTAATAAAATAAATAAACTGTAAAGCAGTAAAGGTCAATGTATGAAATCCAGTGTTAATATTGACATGCAGATGGGCTGGTCTGGAAGTTCTATATCAAGTGTGGATGTCTTTGTCTCCTTTCCACTTAATATTAGGAATCAAATGAGTTGTGTTAACCCCATGCTTATTCTAGAACAACAATGATCTTGCTATCCAGATATTTCTTAACCTGCCTCTTCCTATATCCTATGTTTCCTACTTATAGAAGCAGAATATGCAGTGGGAAATATCCTTAAACTGCCACAGAATGCAGATTTTTTATGTGTTAAAAATTTGTGTACTGAGAATATTTTATCATCTCATGATGATGTTGTTTATACTAACTAGCACTCTCTGATCACTTCAACTAAGCAGGCATCTAGATAAGAATCTTATCAGTTAATCCTCATGATAATCATAAAAGATAGACACTATCATCCTTCTCATTTTTCAGATAAGGATACTTAAAAATGATAATTTGTCCAAGGTAACATAATTAGTGGGTGAATAAACTCAGGTCTATTTTGACTCCAGAGCTTAAGCTCCAAAGCTTAACTGTTATACTTCAACTACTGCCACACCCAGGCACAACCAGGAGGACTAACATCAGTGCCTATATTTTTTTATAATCAGGCTTCTGCCTCCAGCTGATTCTTCCTTTAGTGACCATATTTTTTCTAAATCAAAAGTCAAAGCATGTGGTCTGACAATTTGAGGTAATTAAACTCCAGAAAAATCCAGGACCTGTGGTTGTTGGACCTTTACACCCTTCTCACCCAGACCTGATCACCTAGAACAAGCCCTATTCAGATGTTCCAGAATTAAATCCATCTCCTAAGCCTCCACCTAAACTCTTCACCCAAAAGCTTGAGAGCCTCTTAGAGACAGAGACCTCAATTAGTCTTAACCTTCTGAAAAATTCCTCTCAAAAGAGAAAAATAAAAGGGAGAAGGAAGAAAAGTTTTCTTTTTTTAAAAAGAAGCCCTTAAGGCATCCCTTTGAAACATCTCACTCTAAACATCACTGGCCTCTCCCAGGGAGAGAGGAGGAGGAAAAGAGTTTATCTGCTCCCTTTAGAAAGAGGTATTGTTTTACCTTTCCTTTCTAAAGTCATTGCAGTTTGCACTGCTGGTCCTCCCAGAGAGAACAAAAATGAAAGCACAAGCCCTAAACTTCATATGCAGAAATAATCTGCAAATTCTTTCACTCAACACATTTATTGAGCACCTACTATGTGGCAGGCTCCCAACTTTCATTATTTCTCCTCCCATTCATCTACACACATGATCAAGAATACTTAAAAGTATAGGACTGGCCCGTGGCTCACTTGGGAGACTGTGGTGCTGATAACACCAAGGCCATGGGTTCGGATCCCTATATAGGGATGGCCAGTTGCTCACTTGGGAGAGAGTGGTGCTGAAAACACCAAGTCTAGAGTTAAGATCCCATTACCGGTCATCTTTTTAGGGAAAAAAAAAAAAAAAAGAATACTTAAAAGTAGTAAAGAAGAAAGACAAGATCTTCCTACAAGGGATGGGGGGAAAGGATGGTTGTTGAAAAAATAAAAATAAGAAAATATCAGATAAGTATTAGTACTGCAAAGAACAAAAAGGTCATGTGATTGAGAGAATCTGGTAGGGTATTTAGATTAGATGGTCATTAAAAGCCTCCTTGATGAGGCAAGCACCAAATTAAAAGAAGAAACTGAGAAAGAAAAGAAATTCAGAGCAGTCTGAGTTATGCAAAGCCTGCTGAATTTATAAGGCCCAGAGAGATATGAGAATGGAGCTTCAGTTATGTTCCCCTCACCCATGTCCACGATAATTGCTAAAAGGTATGTTTTTAGTAGACATGCTGCTGCCACCATTGCGTACAGGTTACCCAAAAGTTGTACAGTGTTACCTTAATTCTTTGTTGTAAAATCCCTGAAATTTATGATGCAAAGACCAATGTATAGCCAACCAGTAGCTTGTGTTATTTTAGTGAACCGATGTAAATTCTTGGCAAACAACTTTGGAACCACCCCTTTAAGATTCTCTTTTTTCCTTTAAATACTACGGACTTCTTACCCTCCAGAGCACATTTTCAAGGCAACTTGAATTTGTGTTTTTCCAGGCTGCAGTCCTGAAATTTGGCCCAAATAAACTCTGTTTTATATATTTTTGCTTCAGTATCTTCCTTAAGTCAACAGAACCATCCATGTGAAGACTGGTGGTAGGGGATGCAGAAGGAACAGCTAACGTGCAGATCCTAATACAGAAATAAGCATTTAGAGCTGACGCTGGCAAACTTTTTCTGTAGAGCCACGTAGTAAATATTTTAGGCTTTACAAGTCACATAAGGTCTCTTGTTTTATATCCTTCATTTTTGTTCTTGTTTTACAACCCTTTAAAAATGTAAAAACCAGTCTTAGTTTCCTGGCAGTATAAAAATAGGCCTCCAGCAAAATTTGACCCATCTTAGTTTTCTGACCCCTGCTTTAGAGGAATATCTAATCTACCACAGTTAGCAAGTGAACCAGGGGGAAAGCAATACAAGATGAGGTCTGAAAAGTAGGCAGGAGCCAGATCATGTAGGAAGCCTTTTTGGCTAAGTTAAGATTTTGGATTTTATTTTTTCTAAGTGTGATGGGAATCCCCTGGAAATGATATATGCTTTATTTTTTTTTTCCTTTTTGTCTTTTTTCGTGTCCGGCAATGGATCGCAACCCTCAGTGTCGCGCCCGTACTGGACCGGGACCAGCAACGGGATCGCAACCCTCGGTGCTGCGCCCGCACCTCGCTCAGCCAGTGAGTGGGAACCGGTCTGTATGTGGGATCCGAACCCTCGGCGGGAGCGCCGTACTGTAGCAGTGCGCCACCAGGCCGGCCCATGATTTATGCTTTAAAAAGATCACCTTGGGGCTGGCCCGTGGCTCACTCAGGAGAGTGTGGTGCTGATAACACCAAAGCCACAGGATTGGATCCCGATATAGGGATGGCTGGTTAGCTCACTTGGGAGAGCATGGTGCTGACAACACCAAGTCAAGGGTTAAGAGCCCCTTACCGGTCATCTTTAAAAAAAAAAAAAAAAAAAAAAAGATCACCCTGGCTCTGTATGCAGAACAGATTGTGCATTGGGGCTAAGAGTGGAAAGAAAGATACAGTAGATTAGGAGGCTGGCTACTGTATCATCTAGGCAAGAGGGGACAAGGGTGGTGGTGGTAGAGAAGGGAAGAATTGAACAGAAATTGAACTGAACACTCTTCAGTGAAAGCTATGTTTATTACTTGATGAACAAAATCATGGACGGATTCTTGAAATTTTACTCTAAAATCAAAAGAGTAGTATAAAGAGCTTAGGTTGAGTTTAAATAGTTTTAAGTTTGATTCATATGAAAATCTTAGTTAGTCAAAATTTTAGCAATATTATGATATTTGATTTATAGATAGTTGACTTTCAGGAAGATCATTTTTCCATCTCTCTTCCTAGTAAAATGATTCAGTGTTCCTACTGATTCCTAATATTATTTTCCCCCTTTCACCTAAGCGCATGGTAAAGGATACTCAAATGTTCCTATAATTTCAGAGTGTACTGCAGTCAACTAAAAGATAACTGTTTGCTTTTTTTCTTTTTTGGTGGCTGGCCAGTAAGGAGAGCCAAACTCTTGACCTTGGTGTTAATTACACACTGAACTCTAACCAACTGAACTAACCAGCCAGCCTCTACTGTTTGCTCTTTTAAAATCTGAGAAACTTTCAACTTGGCAACACACCCTTCTCTCTCAAAGTTTTCAGCATGAGAAAGTTGTGGTGGGTCTCACACTATCCAAACTCATTTTTTTTTTTTTGTTCTTTAATAAAAATATTGCCAAGAGTTTTTGACAGTTCATCAAGTGTACATTTAATTTGGGCACTTTTTGTATATTTGTTAAAACTTTTTAAAACATTTGGAAAAAAAACACAAAAAATAACAGACACACAAAGAGGTTCCAATGATGGCAAACCTTTAGAGGTGGGGAGATTAGATGGAGAGTTTCACAGACTGGGTTCCTTGGAAATACTCTGAAACCAAGATTAGCACACAAGTGATTATTAGGGGAGTGTACAATTGGCAAATATACCTGCACTGAAATAAGGAAGTCAGGAAGAATGAGAGCGAGACACTGACCCCTAATGTGGTTGCAAATGAGTCTTCAGTTCATCCTGTGATGAGCTCTGGAGCTGGAATGGTCCCTCAGACTTGTCCTCAAATGAGGCAAGGAAGCTGGGCCTTTGCATCCTGCATCAGCCAGTCACTGGCTATGGGCCCCTGGGAGTATAACCTAGGGTGAGGCAGTTCTCTGTACACCAACACAATGCCCGGAGGAGTAAAAAAGCTTCCTGCCATTAACAGCTCAAATTCCTAGCAGCTGAGGAATGGGTACATCAGCCATGAAAAGGGGATCTAGGTTTGGAACACTAAGGTATACACAACAGAGGGATACCCAGGAACTCTCATACAGTCATTTACTTTTTTTTTTTTTAAAGATGACCAGTAAAGGGATCTTAACCCTTGACTTGGTGTTGTCAGCACCATGCTCACCCAGTGAGCCAACCAGCCATCCCTATATGGAATCCGAACCCATGGCCTTGGTGTTATCAGCACCGCACTCTCCCGAGTGAGCCACAGGCTGGCCCCTTCAAGTGCCATTTTAATTATGTACCTTTATCCAGCTGATGATTAAACCTGAGTCTTTGGCTTTTTTTGGTTGCTGGCTGGTAACTGAGTCATTTTTGACTCTTCCTTCTCCCTTATCAAATCCTCTTTCTGTGATAGCACAGGAGAGAACCCATCTATCATTTTCTGTCACTACCAATTCCAGTCCCCACCTTTATCTCTTCAAACTTAAAATTTCTCCTATCTCCAGTGTCATTCAAGTTGTTATTGGGGGCGGGAGGATGCTCATAACATGCCTTGCATTAGTTCCTCAAATAGTCACTGAGAGCCTGTGCAAGGCACTAGGGAAATAACATTCAGCAAGATGACATAATCCCTCCGTTTCTTTTTTTCATCTTTTTTTTTAAAAGATGACCAGTAAAGGGATCTTAACCCTTGACTTGGTGTTGTCAGCACCACACTCTCCCAAGTGAGCTAACCGGCCATCCCTATATGGGATCAGAACCCTTGGCCTTGGTGTTATCAGCACCACACTCTCTCAAGTGAACCACTGGCCGGCCCGCCCTCCATTTCTTATAAACATTAATTTCTAGTGAGTGAGACTTTAAATAATTCTATGGTAAATAATTTTATGGTAGTTATGATAAAAACACTATGAAAACATACCAGACATACAAAACCATATGGTGATGGGACCTGGTTCAGGGAGGGGTTTTCTGGAATAAGATGGGCCTTAAAGAACAAAAGGATCAAGTACAAAGGAAGTATGTTCCAAAACAAAGGAATACCATGCTTCTTCCTACGTTCAGGCTCTGAAGGAGGAGTAGGAGGTGGTACATTCAAGGAACTAAAGAAGAAAGCCAGTAGCCAGGTGCTAGAGCTCAGAGTTCAACTGGGAAACAGGGTGGGGTTGGAAGAGAAATGGGAACTTGTAAGGAAGGGCAATACAAGGCCATCAGAAGTGGGGTTTTTATCTTACTTTTTAAAAAAACTTTTCATTTTGAAATAATTTTGGAAGTATAATATTGTTACAAAAAAGAATTCCCCTACACTTTTCACCCATATTCTCCAAATGTTGACATCTTATATGACCACAATATAATCACCAAAGTCAAAAAATGAACACTGATTCAATACTACTAATTTATAGACCTTATTTTACCAATTGACCAACTAATGTCCCTTCCAAGAATCCAATCCAGGATCGCACATTGCATTCAGCTGTCAAGTCTTCATAGTTTCTTTTAATCTGAAACAGTTCCTCAGTCTTTGCCTTTCGTGACCTCAACACTTATGAAGAGCACAGGCCAATTATTTGGTAGAATGTCCTTCAATTTTCGTTTATCTGAAGTTTCCTCATGATCACACTCAGGGTCATATGTTTTTGGCAATAATACCACAGAAATGATGTTGTATCCTTCTCAGTGCATCACATCAGAAGGAACATGATGGGCATTTGTCCACTGTGGTGATTTAACTTTGATCACTTGGTTAAGGTAGTGTCTGCCAGATTTCTCCATAGTAAAACAGCTACTATTTTTCCCATATCTTTGGGAAATTCTTTCTGACTATATAAATATCCTGTTTCTTAGTATTCATCACTTATTTTAGCATCAGTTAATGATTCTTACCTGCATCAATTATTCTTGTGGTATTGGCAAATGGTGACTTTCTATTTTCACAATCTTCCTACATTAGTTGGAAGGTTACTATAAAGGAAGCATTTTTTCCTTCTCCCCTGATTTATTCACTTCTTATCAGTATTGACTCATGGATTCATATTTATTCTATGGGTTATATCCATTACTATTAATTTTGTTGCTAAAATGTCCCTGATTTAGCCATTGGAATCCCTTCAAGTTGGCTACTGGGACCTTTGGATATGGCCCCATCATTTTTTGAGTACTTCCCTTTCTGGCATCACAGATATTCCAAACCCATGTACTTTTCCTGCTGTAGTCTAGAATCAGCAATTTCTCCTAAGATTCCTGTTTCCCTTTATTGGAGATAGCACTAGGCATATTCTGGGGGGTGTCATTGCCTAATGCCCTCTCGGCAGATAGAGCTAGAAAGTATATATATGCATACATCACTCTGTGTATTTTTTTTTTTTTTTTGGCACTGGCTGGTACAGGGATATGAACCCTTGACCTTGGTGTTATCAACACCATGCTCTAACCAAGTGAGCTAACTGGCCAGGCCTACCTATATATCTATGTCTATAAACTCATGAGTTTGTATTGATAGCTTCAATTCCAATCCAACATCACAGGATTCATTCTAGCCCTAGAAGTGTCTCTCTATTTTGTTTTTTTAATTCACCAAATATTTAGTGAACACCTGCCATGGGCCAGGCTCTGTGCTAAGCACTGCAGATATAGTAGCAAACAAAACAGATATGGTCCCATCCCTCCCTTCATGAAGTTTTGATTCTAAAAAACATCAATTTATGAATTATTCCCCCTTTCTCCAAAACTGTTAAATTTGTGCTTTCTACTGCGTCTCACCAGGATTTAAACAGGTCACAGAAGGCTCTTAAGCAGGTGAGTAACATGGTCAGTTCTACATTTTTTTTGTGGGGCCAGCCAGTACAGGGATTGAACTCTGACAACCAACCAACTGAACTAAAGATCATTCTACTAGGGAGTCAAAGGAACAAAAAACTTCTAGAACTCCTCCTTACATATACCTGCTAAACTTTAAACAAAAAAAAAAACAAGTAAATGGGATAATACAAAAGATACTACCTACTCTGTGCTTTTTTCACTTAACATGTAGGTAGTATTTATTGGTTTTGGTGCTTGGCAACTATCCCTAAGTAATTACTGAAAGATTTGCCCTGATTTAGCATCATATGAAATATAAACTCCACAAGGGCATTTTTTCTTTTGCTCTATACTATTCCCACCAACCACCTAAATACACCTGGAACATAAGTATATGCTCAATAAGTATTTGCTAATAAATGTACTTCCTTTTGAGAGACTGCCTTAATTCAAAGTATAGTACCCTCCTTTAGTGGTGGGGAAGATTGATTAGATGTTTTCTCCTTAAGATTTTGAACTGTGAGGGCTGGCCTGTGGCTCACTTGGGAGAGTGTGGTGCTGATAACACCAAGGCCAAGGGTTCAGATCCCCATAAAGGGATGGCCGGTATGGCCGGTTGGCTCACTTGGGAGAGCGTGGTGCTGACAACACCAAGGGTTAAGATCCCCTTACCGGTCATGTTAAAAAAAAAAAGATTTTGAACTGTGAGCTGAATAAAAACAGTTGGAGTTTATTCATCATAGTGCTGAACCCATGAGAGCATGGAATGCTCCTGCTACCAAGATTCTCTGCAGTGGCTGCTATTTGACTGCTCCCAACTTAGTTCTCCTGCCTTACCTTCAATCCTGTGAGCTCGCCCATGTCCTTACAATGAATTTCCTTTTTGCTTAGGTCGCTCTGTATTTCTCAATGTCAGCATTATCGATGTTTTGGGCTATATAATTATTTGTTGGGCCAGCCCGTGGCTCACTCGGGAGAGTGCGGTGCTGATAACACCAAGGCCCCGGGTTCGGATCCCATATAGGGATGGCCGGTTCGCTCCCTGGGTGAGCGTGGTGCTGACAACACCAAGTCAAGGGTTAAGATCCCCTTACCGGTCATCTTTTAAAAAAAAAAAAAAGAAATTATTTGTTAAAAAAAAAATCAACAAGGGCTGGCTGGTTAGCCAAGTTGGTTAGAGCCTGGTGCTGATAACACCAAGGTCCATGGTTCAATCCCTGTACCAGCCAGATACCCCACCCCCACCAAACCCATAATTCTTTGTTGTGAGGGGCTGTCCTGTGCACTACAGCATGTTTAACAATCCCTAGTCTCCAGCCACCAGATGCCAGTAGCATCCCCTAGTATAACAATCAAAAATGACTCCAAATATTACAAAATGTCCCCCAGGGGGACTGAATTAGCTGGAGTTGATTTCTGTGGAGCAAAAAATCCTAACTGATGGATACTACATCTTGGGCAACATTTCATTACTGGCCCATACAGTAATATCTCATTTGTGTTAATAGCTCAACTGTATAATGTTATACGGATGTTACTGAATCAGTGTACTGATAATGAATTTTAAGGTTGTATCTGGTGTTATTTTTATTTTTTATTTATTTTTTTATTTTTTTAAATTTTTTTTTTAAAGATGACCAGTAAGGGGATCTTAACCCTTGACTTGGTGTTGTCAGCACCACGCTCACCCAGTGAGCAACCGGCCATCCCTATATGGGATCCAAACCCGGGGCCTTGGTGTTATCAGCACCGCACTCTCCCGAGTGAGCCACGGGCCGGCCCCATCATTCCTTTTTTATTATCAAATAATATTCCATTGTATGGACATATCACATCTTATTTATCCATTTATCAGCTTTTGAGCATTTGGATTGTTTCCACTTTTTTTACTCTTATGACTAATTCTGCTATGAACATTCATAAACAAGTGTTTGAGTAGGCATGTTTCATTTCTCTTGGGTATATACCTATGGATAGGATTGCTGGGTTATATGGTAACTCTGCTTAATCTATTGAGGAACTGCCAGACTGTTTTCCAAAGCAGCTGCACCATTTTACCTTCCCATCAGCAGTGCATGAGGATTCCAATTTCTGCACACTCTTGCCAATACGTATTATCCATCCTAGGATGGCCTAGGATGAAAGTAAAGTGGTATCTCATTGTGGTTTTGATATGCATTTCCCTGATAGCTAATGATGGTAAGGATCTTTTCATGTGCTTATTGGCTATTTTTATATCTTCTTTTGAGAAACGTCTATTCGGATCCCTTGTTTTTTAATTGGGCTTTCTTTTTGTTATTGAGTTGTAGTGATTCTTTACATACACACTTTTCAGATATATGATTTCCAAAATTTTTCTACCATTCTGTGGGATATCTCTTCACTTTCTTGATACAAGTAATATCTTTTCCGACTCAACAGTTGTTACTTTTTATGATGTCCAGTTTATTCTTTCTTTTGTTGCTTATGCTTTTGTTGTCCAAAACACAGTCTAATCCCAGGTCTTGAAGATTTATGCTTATGTTTTATTCTAAGATTTTTACAGTTTCAGCTTTTACACTTTGATCTTTCATCCATTTTTAATTAATTTTTGTTTATGGTGTGAGGTCCAACATCATTCTTTTGCATGTGGATATCCAGCTGTGCCAGCACTATTTGTTGGAAATACTATTCTCTCCCCCATTAGATTGTTTTGGCTTCCATCTCTTAAATCAATTGATCATAAATGTGAGGGCTTATTTGTGGACTCTCAATCCTGTTCCATTGATCTAAATGTCTATCCTTATGGGGCCGGCCCGTGGCTCACTCGGGAGAGTGTGGTGTTGATAACACCAAGGCCATGGGTTCGGATCCTATATAGGGATGGCCAGTTTGCTCACTGGCTGAGCGTGGTGCTGACAACACCAAGCCAAGAGTTAAGATCCCTTTACTGGTCATCTTTTAAAAGAAAAAAATAAAAATAAAAATAAATGTCTATCCTTATGCCAATACCACACCGTCTTGATTACTGTATCTTTGTAGTTAAGTTTTAAAATCAGGAAGTGTGAGTCCTCAAACTTTGTTCTTTTTTTTTAAAGATTCTTTTGACTATTCTGGGTCACCTGAAATTCCATACAAATATTAGAATCACCTTGTCACTTTCTACAGAGAAGCTAGATGGGATTTTTTAGAAGGATTGTATCAAATCTGTAGATCAGTTTGGGGAGTATTGCCACCTTAAAAATATTAAGTCTTCTGATGAAATGAGATTCTATGCAATTATCTAGATCTTTAATATCTTACAATGTTTTTTAGTTTTCAGATATGTGCTTCTTTTGTTAAATGCACTCTAAATATCTTACTCTTTTTGATGCATTTATGAATGAGATTGTTTTCTTTCATTTTTGGATTGTTCATTGCTGATGTACAGAAATACAATAGATTCAGAGTATTGATCTTGTGTTTTGCAACCTTGCTGAACTTATTTATTAGTTCTACTACTTGTTTTTGCTTTTTGATTCCTTGGAATTTTCTTTTTTTTTTTTGGCAGCTGGCTGGACATATGATCCCTTGACCTTGGTGTTACCAATACCATGCTCTCCCAAGTGAGCTAACTGGCCAGGTGTGGAATTTTCTAAATATAATATCACTTCATCTGCAAATAATGATAGTTTTACTTCCTTTCCAATCTGGATGCCTTTTATTTCTTTTTCTTGCCTACTTTTCCCTGGCTAGAACCTCCAGTACGATGTTAAATAGAGGTTGCAAGAGCATCCCTGTCTTGTTCCCAATCCTAGAGGGAAAGCATTCAGTGTTTCAACACTCTGCATGATGTTGGATTTTTTTGTAGATGTACTTTATCAAGTTGAGGAAGTTCCCTTCTATTCCTAATTGAGAGGTCTTTTATCTTCTCACGAGCAAACAGATTGGAAACACCCTGGCTTTTGCTTCACAGAGCCCAAAATGTTTAATACTTGCCTTTTGAAAAAATGTTGCTTTATTTTTCTTATTTTTTAGCAAATTATCCCTATTTGTTTGACTTCTGGGTAACTCACAATGGCTGTAGTCTATGTTTTTTTATCTTGCCCCTTTGATAATCCACTTTCATTTTTCTCTTTCACAGTACTTCAGTGCATATCTATTTATAGCATTTCATATTATAGGTTCATTGCCATTTTTATTCCTTCCAACAGAAGATCTATCTTCCATTGTGAGCACGGGACGCTGTTAATTTCTGTGAAGGCTTGAGGTCAACGGAGGTTTGGGGTGATAGCAAACTTTGAAAGTCAAGTTCCGGGCTGGCCCGTGGCTCACTCGGTAGAGTGTGGTGCTGATAACACCAAGGCCCCGGGTTCGGATCCCATATAGGGATGGCCGGTTAGCTCACTGGGTGAGCGTGGTGCTGACAACACCAAGTCAAGGGTTAAGATCCCCTTACCGGTCATCTTTTTTTAAAAAAAAAAAGAAAGTCAAGTTCCAAGAGCAACACCTATTAATCAATTTGGGGTCAGGAAACTTCCCAGGAGGGAAAAAACAAAAAAATCAGGCAAAGGTACACATAAAAACAAAAATGAGCTCCCTACGGGGTCTAAGGATTTCAAGTTTAAAAAAATCCCTGATCTATAGATGTTGATGGTAAGCATCTTGTCATGTGCTTACTGACTATTTGTATATCTTTGGGGAAATGTCTATTCAGATCCTTTGACCATTCTAAAATTGGGTTATTTGTCTTTTTATTATTGAGTTGTAATAAATCCTTATATATTCTAAATACAATTCCCTTTTCAGATATAAGATTTCCAGAAATGTTCACCCCTTCTGTGTTGTCTTTTCACTTTGACAATTTCCTTTGCAGCACAAGTATTTTAAATTTTGTCAGTCTTTCTTTCAGGTAAAAATAGTGTGGCATGAAAAAGTAGCCAGTTCAGCTTACATTTAAATTGCATAGTGCTTTTTTTTTTTTTAAAAAAAAGATGACCGGTAAGGGGATCTTAACCCTTGATTTGGTGTTGTCAGCACCACGCTCACCCAGTGAGCGAACCAGCCATCCCTATATAGGATCCGAACCCGTGGCCTTGGTGTTATCAGCACCGCACTTTCCCGAGTGAGCCACGGGCCGGCCCTGCATAGTGCTTTTCTTTGAGACAACTATCGTACTTTGGATGCCACATGTGTGCATATTTGCCATTTTATCATACAGAATATTAAAAATGTATGTATCTAAGAGTCAAGATTTAATAAAATGATTATCTTTTACTGCTTAATCATGGACAGTAAGAGAAACTGTTGTGTGTGTGTGTTTTACTACAAGCACATGGTGGTGAATACAAGGATATTTTTAAAAGTTAGTGGAAAAACGGAATTAAAAGATAATACAAATCGGGGGCCAGCCTGTGGCTCACTCATGAGAGGGCGGTGCTGATAACACCAAGGCCCCGGGTTCGGATCCCATATAGGGATGGCCGGTTCGCTCACTGGCTGAGCGTGGTGCTGACAACACCAAGTCTAGGGTTAAGATCCCATTACTGGTCATCTTTAAAAAAAAAAAAAAAAAGGATAATACAAATCTTTCCATGAACTTCTTTTTTAAGACCCCGTGTATATGATCATTAGTGCCAATTGGTGCCAATGCCTGGAAGGGTGCTAAGGTGCAAGTTTTATCTACCTTTGCTTTCACCATCAGTGTAAATGCTAATATAGTGAAAACACAAATAATGTTTTACTATTATTATAAAAATAGTCTTGACCTCACATGCTCCCTGGAAAGGGACTCAGGGAACCCTAGGGTGTGCAAGACTACACTTTGAGAACTGCTTGCTGCTCTGTGAAACCCATGTTTGTTTAAAAAGGAAAATAAGGGCTGGCCAGTTAGCTCAGTTGATTAGTGTGTAGTATTGCAACACAAAGGTCAAGAGTTCAGATCCTCATAACAGAAAGCAGCCAAAAAAAAAAAAAGAGAGAGACTAAAGTACATGGCAATTAAAAAAGAAGAAAAAAAAAGGAAAATAATTCTCTCTATATATTTAATTTCTCATAAAATTGATACTCCAGGAACAAGGAAAGGAAGATGTGACACATTTTTCTGTGATTTTTTTTTCCTGCCCTTGACACGGGTTCGGATCCCATATAGGGATGGCTGGTTCGCTTGGGTGAGCGTGGTGCTGACAACACCAAGTCAAGGGTTAAGATCCCCTTACCGGTCATCTTTTTAAAAAAAAAAAAAAAAGAAAGAAAAGTAATGGTTCTTCTGCCATATTTATAAGAAGGCATATCGGTAGATGATGATTATTTGTGATGATATATCTTTTGTAAATATCTACCTCATTAGAGTGTATATATGCAGATAGGATTCTTTGGGTAGCAAATAAAGATCAACAGACAGGTTTTAGACTGTCCTCAATATATAGCTAGTGAAGCCTCTGTCTAGAATTAAGAAAGCAAAGTCAATTCAAAGTAATCTTGTGGATGCTAAGCCAGTAAAATATATTCTGGGACCAAAGTTTCTCCATAAATGTCCTTTAGAGAATCCCAGAGACATTATCTATTTGGGAACTATTTAGCCTTTCTAAGGATCTTCAAGAACTAATATTCATGTTAAAGAAAACTTCTGAAAATGTTTACAGACCATGGCCAAGTTACTGAGACCTGGCTCAGGCCTAACTCATCTCTGTTTCCATACCACTGCAAGATTAATCCCCTAAATCATTCTCACCATTAATGAAAAATTTTTAGTAATAAAATTAAGAGCTGGGCCGGCCTGTGGCTCACTTGGGAGAGTGCGGTGCCGATAACACCAAGGCCACGGGTTCGGATCCCATATAGGGATGGCTGGTTCGCT